>NC_068938.1:103639380-103732799 GCF_016801865.2 Culex pipiens pallens
AAATTATAATCTTGAAAATCTCTTCCCTCCATGTGCTAATGCGAGAAACTGTTGGCTCAACCGACACACGCGCACACACACACACACACACACACACACACACACACACACACTGCCGTCCGGTTCTTCCGGTTCCGCCAAAGTTTTCCTCCCAAAGACCTTGAAAGCATGGAAATTTCCTGTTTCGCTTTGATGCAAATGCAACTGCTCCCACAGACATCTCGTTGTATAATGCGAATTAAATATGTACGTACATGTACCTATTCGTCGTAGTGTGTGTGTGTATGTTTGTGTGTGTGGGCGAACGTTTTGCTGTGTACAAGTTGGAGCATAATTTCAAATGTATTTCATTCTGGATTAGAGAACACTAGAGGCCAGGGTAGAGGGAGCTTTCCAATGGAAAAAAATACCTCCATTTGAGCACACAGATAGAGAGGACTGAATTTGCAGAGCCAGAGATAGATGTGTGTGTGTGCTGATCTAATCTGATTTGAAATCAATTGAACTATAAACCGTTCTGACAACTTATTGTACAACTTCAATTGGTGCGTTTGCTAGCCGCCTCTGTGGCCAGACTTGCCAGGAGCAGGGCATTGAATAACGACATAGGTAATTGGAGCAGACTGGTACAATCGGCTTTGGCTGACGTTGATGTTTGTACCAGTCAGTTCAAGCTTTTGATGTCAATTTCTATAAGATAGTCCTTGAAAACACTTATTTTGATTGGCCTTTAAAAATATGTACTGCATTTTATTCACCCTGAGAATGATTCTTTAAGTTATCTTGTTTCGTTTGCAAGATTTGATAAGTTTCAACTTGAAAACTGTTTCGGTAAAAAATTAAGCAATTCATACCTGAAACTACCGTGAACATTTTAAGAGCTTTTTTTAATAGGTCCTATAATCGCATGAAAGGCTAAAGCTTATAGGAGCAGTTCTCTAAGATTTCGGTCATTCAATTTTTTTTGTATTTTTTAATCCGACTGAAACTTTTTTGGTGCCTTCGGTATGCCCAAAGAAGCTATTTTGCATCATTAGTTTGTCCATATAATTTTCCATACAAATTTGGCAGGGATAGGTAGGTAGGGATATGGACTACACTAAAAAAAATGATACGCGGTAAAAAAAATTTGGGTGATTTATTAATTAACTTTTTGTCACTAAAAATTGATTTGCTAAAAAAACACTATTTTTATTTTTTTTATATGTTTTAGAGGACATCAAATGCCAACTTTTCAGAAATTTCCAGGTTGTGCAAAAAATCTTTGACCGAGTTATGAATTTTTTAATCAATACTGATTTTTTCAAAAAATCGAAATATTGGTCGCAAAAATTTATCAACTTCATTTTTCGATGTAAAATCAAATTTGCAATCAAAAAGTACTTTAGTGAAATTTTGATAAAGAGCCATGTTTGCCCACTCTTGAAAAAAAATATTTTTGAAAAGCTGAGAAAATTCTATATATTTTGCTTTTTTGAACTTTGTTGATACGACCCTTAGTTGCTGATATATTGCCATGCAAGTGTTTAAAAACAGGAAAATTGATGTTTTTTAAGTCTCACCCAAACAACCCACCATTTTCTAATGTCGATATCTCAACTACTAATGGTCTGATTTACAATGTTAAAATATGAAACATTCGTGAAATTTTCCGATCTTTTCGAAAAAAATATTTTCAAAATTTTTGAACCAAGACAAACATTTCGAAAGGGCGCAATATTGAATGTTTGGCCATTTTTAAATGGTGGCTTTCGCTTATTTTATGTGTAAAACTTAATTTTTCATCTAGGTTTCAAGGTCTAGGTCTAGGCCGTTTTGAACCCCAAAAAAGCTAATTTTATGGTACATTGAGTTACTAGAACAATGTAGTACTTATTTAACTAAAGTTTAATTTTTAGAGTTCAAAACCATTCTATTTTTGCATAAGTTTAATTTTTTGGTCCGATTTTGGCAGAAATATTTTTTTCGAAAATTTTGAATCAATACTATAAGAAATCAAAATTATCCAATGTGTTTGATTTTTTTTCATACAAAAATATATGGAACTAGTTAAATGGTTTCAAAGATTTGGTGAACCTGAAGATTTGTAAACCTTATTTTGTAAGTTTCGAATAAAAGATCAATATGGTCAAAAAGTGTTTTTTTTTTTTTATTTTTTCAATAATTAACACCAAGGGTTCAATGATCAGAAATCACTCACTCATTATCGCCAGGCAAATCTTTGCCGACTGGAGCTCGCAACCAGTCGCGAGCAAACACTACACTCAGGCTGCCAGCGACTTGTTCAATCGCTTCTCCCAGTGACACAAATACTTCGTGAATTTCTTTGCCCTCTCCGTCCGTCGACCCGAGTCACACACGAATACGTTCAGAGAGGAGAGAATCCAACAACATACCAGCTCGGCAATCTTTTGGCATGCACTTCCACAGTTTGCCGTAAATTTGTATTTGGCATGATGGAAATTGCTTGTAAACGTGTTCTCAACAAAATTGCAAAACATGTTTGATAACATAGATCAGGGGTGCCCAACCTTTTGGCCCTGCGGGCCGGATCTTATTTTTCTTAAGCAGTGACGGGCCGGAACCGATGTTTGATAAAAATATAAAAAAGTAAACATTTTTTTCATAAAATTATTCTTATTAGGTACTTTTCAAGTAATCAAATAAATAAACTAGCGTTGCAAATAAGAATCATAACATTCAAAAATGTCTTTTTTTTTCATTTATTTTCACTTGTTTATTTTTAATTTAATGTAATATTTTTTGCAGATTGCTATTGAATACTGATATAATTAATTTCAATATTAGTAAAAAAAAAACAAAAAACTTTCCAATTTAATTGGTCGTTGCAAGTTTTTTTTTAAACTTTTTAGGAATATTTGCAGTTGTTTTTTCTTCAGTCTGAATAATTTGAATTTTATAAGCTTTTATTTCAAACACAAGTTTTCACTGAAAAGATGTTCTGACAAAAACGTTATTTTTGCATACTTATTTGAATTTTAAAATCATTTTGAATCAAGTTCCTAAAAAACATAAATGTGTTAGCAAAAACTGTAAAAAAATAGTGTCTTTTTGTGCATTTTTAGACAAAAATCCATGTTTTTCATATCTTTCACATTTTCACGAAATGGATAATTTTGTTTTCTTGCGGCATTTTACAGTTTAATGATTGATTCTGAAATCATCAATATAGAAATGATAGGAATTAAATTCAAACATGAAGAATGTTAGAATTTAAAACAAAAATAAAAAAAAAACTACAAAGGCAAAATCCAAATAATACCTACGTTGAATTAATCGCAAAAAAAAACAAATAAAAAAACAAAAATTTTCTAGTTAAATTTTACATACGTACCTAATGTGAAAATTTGATCTAAAGCTTATTTTTTTTAACACTCAGTTTATTTATTGAATATTTCATGAACAGTGTTGAGGGCCGGTCATAGAACATTTTTGAAAAGCCGTCGCGGGCCGGATGAAATGGCTCCACGGGCCGGATCCGGCCCGCGGGCCGGACGTTGGGCAGGCCTGACATAGATTTTAAGCAGTTTAATAACTGAATAAAACAAAGCTGATCGCAAAATTTCGACTCAGCGACTGAGCGACATAACGCAATCGGTCTCTCTGAACCATTTGCTGTACTACCCGATTGCAGTGAGAGGGAGAGCAAAAAGAGAGTATTCTGTAACGATTGGTGTGGAAGCGACAAACGGTAAGAAACGGACAGACCAGTTTTTTGTCGCTTTCAATTTGTGGTCGCGAGTGAATGAGTCCTTTTGGAGTAATCAGGATCCTTGCTTAAACACATCGATATATATTGCAATTTAAACTGAATTCGAAGCACGAAACAAAAAATATCACATTTTAATTAAATTTGTTCAACTAAAATGACTTTAATTTTTTTTTTATTGTGTTCATAAACAGATAAAATATATTATTTCGAAAAAAAAATTAATCTTCTCGTAGAAAGTTGTCCAAATAATCTAAAAATGCGACTCAGTTTTCCGATTCAAACTAATTTTGATTGAAAAAATCTTCACTTTCTCTTAATATTAAAAAGAACCTATTAGGGGCCATCTATAAACCACGTGGACATGTTAGAGGGAGGGATGACGATTATCTATGCTCAATAACAAAAAAAAAATTGTTTTGACACTTGAGTCCTAACATTAAGCTTAAATATGTGATATTATTGTTCATAACGGTAAAGTTTATTTATCTGAGTACAATAACAAGTTTATTTATCTGAGTAATAATAAGCCCTTCTTCACAGAAAAGGTCCTACTTGACAGCTCATTCCAGGGAGACCATAGTTGATTCATCGAATAAATGTTGTCTTGTCAATTTTTTTTGCATTAAAATGAAAAAAGTGTTCAGAAATTGTTTTTAATCATGTTTTTAACCGTTGTACATAAAAAGTGACATATGGCTTTAGGACCTTATTGTCCAAATGGGGTCTAAATTTATTTCAAGAGGTGGCCCCACTCAACAATTTCGTAAGTACAGTCAATCAATTTATTATTCCTTTCAAAATTTGATGAAAACTTCTTCTTGAAGTACTTTGAATACAACTCTAGAGGGGTCAGTATGATTCCATACCATTCCGTAGTTAATTTGACCTTTTCATTTAAAAAAAGATAATCTCAGAGATTCTCAGACCTATCAACAGACAGCACGGTTAATTGAGACATGAAAAGTGTGAGGAAGACATTTTCATTACTAACTCGAGTTGTGTAAATTCATGAAAAATCTTGTTATGAGCAATTCTCTACCAAAACCGGAAATGGATTTTATTTGTATTTTTTGATTTGGCTCAAAATTTGTGCGGGCCTTCCCTATGACCAAAGAAGCCATTTTGCATCATTAGTTTGTCCATATAAATTTCCATACAAATTTGGCAGCTGTTCATACAAAAATGGTACGTATATATTCGAAAATCTGTAACTTTTGAAGGAATTTTTTGATCAATTTGGTGTCTTCGGCAAAGTTGTAGGTATTGTTAAGGACTATTTAGAAAAAAAATAGGTACACGGAAAAAAAAATTTCCCGATTTTTTTATTAACTTTTTTTTCACAAAAACTCAAATTCCCAAAATACGTATTTTTTGATTTTCGAGATTTTTTTATATGTTTTAGGAGACAAAAATCCGCAACTTTTGAGCTATAGAGAAACATGGTCAAAAAATCTGCCGCCGAGTTATGATTTTTTGAAAAACTGGTGATTTTTGGAAAAAATCGAAATTTCATACATAAAATTTTTTTGACTTCATTTTTTTATGCAAAATTGAATTTGCAATCGAAAAGTACTTTACAGATTTTTTGATAAAGGGCTCCGTTTTCAAGATATAGCCACCGAAAGTTTGATTTTAGCGAAATATTTGCAGTTTTTCAATTTTTAAAAATAGTGACCATGAGTGACCATTTCTAAAAATATTTTTTTTGAAAAGTTCAGAAAATTTGCTATAAAATTGTCCAAGAGACATTGAAGATTGGACCTCTGGTTGCTGAGATACAGCGGCTTAAAGAAAAAGAAACACGAAAATTGAAGTTTTCTAAGTCTCACCCAAACAGCCCACCATTTTCTAGTGACGATATCTCAGCAATTAATGGTCCGATTTTCAATGTTAATACATGAAACATTCGTGAAATTTTCCGATCTTTTCGAAAAAAATATTTTGAAAAAAATTAAATCAAGACTAACATTTTAAAAGGGCCAAACTTTCAATATTATGCCCATTAAAAATGCTAGTATTGATTTATTTTTTTTCAAAATATTTTTTTCGAAAAGATCGGAAAATTTCACGAATGTTTCATGTATTAACATTGAAAATCGGACCATTAATTGCTGAGATATCGTCATTAGAAAATGGTGGGCTGTTTGGGTGAGACTTAGAAAACTTCAATTTTCGTGTTTCTTTTTCTTTAAGCCGCTGTATCTCATCAACCAGAGGTCCAATCTTCAATGTCTCTTGGACAATTTTATAGCAAATTTTCTGAACTTTTCAAAAAAAATATTTTTAGAAATGGTCACTCATGGTCACTATTTTTAAAAATTGAAAAACTGCAAATATTTCGCTAAAATCAAACTTTCGGTGGCTATATCTTGAAAACGGAGCCCTTTATCAAAAAATCTGTAAAGTACTTTTCGATTGCAAATTCAATTTTGCATAAAAAAATGAGGTAAAAAAAAATTTATGTATGAAATTTCGATTTTTTCCAAAAATCACCAGTTTTTCAAAAAATCATAACTCGGCGGCAGATTTTTTGACCATGTTTCTCTATAGCTCAAAAGTTGCGGATTTTTGTCCCCTAAAACATATCAAAAAATCTCGAAAATCAAAAAATACGTATTTTGGGAATTTGAGTTTTTGTGAAAAAAAAGTTAATAAAAAAATCGGGAAATTTTTTTTTCCGTGTACCTATTTTTTTCTAAATAGTCCTTAACAATACCTACAACTTTGCCGAAGACACCAAATTGATCAAAAAATTCCTTCAAAAGTTACAGATTTTCGAATATTTACGTACCATTTTTGTATGAACAGCTGCCAAATTTGTATGGAAATTTATATGGACAAACTAATGATGCAAAATGGCTTCTTTGGTCATAGGGAAGGCCCCCACAAAGTTTGAGCCAAATCAAAAAATACAAAAAATAAAAATGGTCGAAATCGGCCGGTTTTGTAGAGAATTGCTCTTATGTAATCTTGAGTGACTAGATTTTCAAATAGGTTTGCTAGATCGTCAAATCTTGTAATTTGTGATAACTTCTACCCAAAATTTTAAGTTATATTTCTTTTTGATTCGAAAAATACTTAACATGAAGAAAATTAGCTTGAAATTGGGATAAATTCATTTGAAAACTATGAAAAAAAGGACAATATACAATCTATGAAAACATATCTCAACAGTCTTAAAATATGGCTTGACCAAATTTTTCAAAACAATCAAATCTTTATAAATTTGTAAAAAGCAACAGTTTTTTTTTTTTTTTTCAAATCAAAATAAAATAGTACAATGGTGAATACCAGAATAAAATAGCAAAATAATATTTCAAGCATGACCAACCCGTAACCACCTCAAGGTACAACTCTACCGCACAGTGTTCCCAGCAGCTCGTGTACTCAAGTGTCCTCCATCAGTTATTATTATTCATAGCCACGGCGCAGCTTGATACTTCAGTAATGAAGGAAAACTGTTCGCGTACTTTATTCATCGTTTGGGGTAAATTTCACAACCATGTTGAGACCGAGCAGCTTGGCCACGGAATGGGCCAACCAACAAAAGTATTAAATTAAAGAGGTTGAAAAACAACCCCTCCCTGGGTGCAGAAACTGAAACTGATGATGATAATGATGACCAGGGCTGAGCTGTAGGTTAGTCGAGGTTAGTCGTCGACTAACAAGTTCTTTAACAAAAATGTCGCCCTCCTTAAACCATTTGGCGCCCTTAGCAGGGCCCAAGAAAAACTTTGCATTTTGCAAATTTGCCAAGTTGCCGATTTGTGCTGCGCCTTCTTGAAAAAGATAAAGCGCCCCCTCAGGAAGCCCCAGGGCGCCCAAAATGACATTTTCGCAAATTAAAAAAAAAGAGCCTAAGGGAGATCAGGGCTGAGCTGTAGGTTAGTCGAGGTTAGTCGTCGACTAACAAGTTCTTTAACAAAAATGTCGCCCTCCTTAAACCATTTGGCGCCCTTAGCAGGGCCCAAGAAAAACTTTGCATTTTGCAAATTTGCCAAGTTGCCGATTTGTGCTGCGCCTTCTTGAAAAAGATAAAGCGCCCCCTCAGGAAGCCCCAGGGCGCCCAAAATGACATTTTCGCAAATTAAAAAAAAAGAGCCTAAGGGAGATCAGGGCTGAGCTGTAGGTTAGTCGAGGTTAGTCGTCGACTAACAAGTTCTTTAACAAAAATGTCGCCCTCCTTAAACCATTTGGCGCCCTTAGCAGGGCCCAAGAAAAACTTTGCATTTTGCAAATTTGCTAAGTTGCCAAGTTGCGCCGCGAAACGCTGCCGCGTTTGTTTGGAATCAACTAGCAGTGCTCTTCAACTTGTTCCGTTTTGATGATTCTTTCCTTTTTCTAGATGCTGCTGAGCAATTCTCTACGAAATCGGTCTTTTTTCTTCAATTTTAATTTTTGTATTTTTTAATCCGACTGAAACTTTTTTGGTGCCTTCGGTATGCCCAAAGAAGCCATTTTGCATCATTAGTTTGTCCATATAATTTTCCATACAAATTTGGCAGCTGGCCATACAAAAATGATGTATGAAAATTCAAAAATCTGTATCTTTTGAAGGAATTTTATGATCGATTTGGTGTCTTCGGCAAAGTTGTAGGTATGGATATGGACTACACTAGAAAAAAATAATACACGGTAAAAAAAATTTGGTGATTTTTTTATTTAACTTTTTATCACTAAAACTTGATTTACAAAAAAACACTAGTTTTATTTTTTTTATTTTTTTATATGTTTTAGAGGACATAAAATGCCAACTTTTCAGAAATTTCCAGGTTGTGCAAAAAATCATTGACCGAGTTATGAATTTTTTAATCAATACTGATTTTTTCAAAAAATCGAAATTTTGGTCGCAAAAATTTTTCAACTTCATTTTTCGATGTAAAACCTTTGCATGGCAATTTCTCAGCAGCTAAGGGTCGTATCAACAAAGTCTGAAAAAGCAAAATATAGAGAATTATCTCAGCTTTTCAAAAATATTTTTTTCAAAACTGGGCAAACATGTGCACTAATTATAAAAAATGAAAAACTGTGACTATTTTTAAAAAAGTCACTTAAATATGGCTATAACTTGAAAACGGTGCACTTTATCAAAATTTCACTAAAGTACTTTTTGATTGCAAATTTGATTTTACATCGAAAAATGAAGTTGAAAAATTTTTACGACCAAAATTACGATTTTTTGAAAAAATCAGTATTGATTAAAAAATTCATAACTCGGTCAATGATTTTTTGCACAACCTGAAAATTTCTGAAAAGTTGGCATTTTATGTCCTCTAAAACATATAAAAAAATAAAAAAAATTAAAAATAGTGTTTTTTTGTAAATCAAGTTTTAGTGATAAAAAGTTAAATAAAAAAATCACCAATTTTTTTTTACCGTGTATTATTTTTTTCCAGTGTAGTCTGTATCCATACCTACAACTTTGCCCAAGACACCAAATCGATCAAAAAATTCCTTCAAAAGATACAGATTTTTGAATTTTCATACATCATTTTTGTATGGACAGCTGCCAAATTTGTAGGAAAAATTATATGGACAAACTAATGATGCAAAATGGCTTCTTTGGGCATACCGAAGGCACCAAAAAAGTTTCAGTCGGATTAAAAAATACAAAAAAAAATCGAATGACCGAAATCCTAGAGAACTGCTCTGCTACGTTGCTTGGGTCGCTGTTCGTTTTATGCATCGCTAGCATACAGTGACCGGTGTTATGGTATAACTGGGTCTGGCCTGTCTTTGAAATATACTTTTTTGTTCGCTGCGATGATTATTTATTGCGGCTGGAGTGGCTAGTTTTTGCCAAATCATTCAAAAAACTTACCTTTAGTAGGGGTGAAATCGGGTCAAAATGTTTTTTTTTTTTTATGGGATTTGCAATATCTCAGGCTTTTCAGTGAAACTTAATTCTGTTAAAGGTTTGTGTAGGAGACATTCTAAATACGTTTGCTGAAAATCTCATATTCCAAGAACAAAACCTGTGTTTGTAGCAGCTATATTTGTTAGGGGTACGTATTTCACCAACAAAGATTTTTCAAAAATTCAACCTTGAGTATACTCTTTTAAAAGGGTCGATTCCTTTGAAAGAGTAACAGTGCTGAGTGACTTGTTTTGATTATTTCTTAGTATTAGAGCATTATTTCAGTTTCAATTTTAAAACGATCCATCAAATTTAAATATATTTTTGGGAAATGTTGGTAAGCTATCTGAAATTTTTCGTATTTTTTTTCAGGTTTTGTGCGGTAGAAGTATTTTTTGTGTAATCCAAAAACGAATAACATATTTCACCCCCCCCCCCCCCCCCCCCCGCTCATCACTTGGCGCCCCTTGTACAAATATAGGCGCCCTCGCCAGGAACATTGGCGCCCTGAACCCGCCAACAGCGACTAACTAGTTCAAAATCGTACAGCTCAGCCCTGATGATGACGACGACGATGGCGATGGGGTTGTTGGAGTTGAGTTTAATGAATAGACGGTCACCGGAAGGGGGCCCGACCTTGGGCGCAGATTTGGCCCAACCCCCGGCGCGGTTGGGGTGCGTTTTGGAAGTGGTTTCTCATTAAAGTGTGTGGTGGCGGTGGCTCCGGCTGGGAATTAAGCTGTTTTTGATTACGGTTGGGATGGGTTGCGGTTAACGCGTGACGGGTTGAATCCCTGGCGGCGGAAGTGGCTTACTTTGCGTTGATCCGCCTCAAAGGTAGTCAATTTCCTGAAGAGGCAACACCTTTTGAAGTGCCATTGTTTGGTTATAAAGGGATTATCTTTTAAAGTTATTTGACACAGATTGTGACAGACAATGCATTGTTTAGTCGTCGCTTTGAAGACTGATCATTGTGAAGAGTTTGGTCTGGTATGTGCAAACGTTATAAAACTATAAAACTGACTAACTGAACTGACTGAAAATTTTCCGTTACTGTCCAATAAAAAAACCTCTTTTCAGCTTGTAATTTTGAGCAACTTTTGTGCTCTGAAAAAAACATTACTTGCTTTGTAATCTGTTTTATTTCTTTCATTTTGAGTATTTTGATAAAATCTTTTTATGTTTATACTTTTTCCGGAAAAGCTGCCCATTAAATTCTTCAAAAGCACCCAAAAAATTCTCAGAGCACAAAAGCTTGAGTTCTGTGGATTGGTAACCTTATTCGAAAATACTACTGGCTTGTTCTTACTGGTGTAGATGAAAAAGCCACTCTTCAAGCTATTTGCCCGAACCCCCTTGAACCATATCCGAGTTGTATCAACTTTACCAAAAGAACAAAACCCACTTTCAAAAGGCGACCGCACAGAGCCCAGCCAGATTGTCCCGAGGATAATGCCACCCCGGTGTTGTTGCGTTGTTCTGTTGCCAGAGGTCGTTATTTTTTGCCCCAAGAACCGACGACCGAGGAGCATCCGATGCTATTAATAGGTGAACTTTTTAGTGCCCCGAGCGCACTTGTCCCGGCAGCACCAAAGAAGAGCGGGGTTTTAATGGACCTGTTGAATAAGTCAGGCTTTTAATAAATAGATAATTTCAACCACCCCAAACTTGGCACTAATTGTGCACCCGGAGAACAAACCAGATTACCAGAAAGGCTGGCGAGAGAGAAAGCTCACCCAAGATGATAGGGCAAGTAATTGGTGGGTAAAAGTTTTTCGTTTACTTCTTTATGTGGAGTTTTTATTGCTACACGGGTGAAATTGTTTCTTCTGTAACCGTATAATTGGAAATACGTTGATGGGTCTGGTGGCCATTGTTATACATTTCTGATCCTTCATGTTAAGTTTTGCTGGAAATGGAAAGGCAACGATTGAGGCATTAATTTTCACTGTTAGTCGACTAGGTGGTTTTCTTAAATTGAATTTCGATAATTAAATTCAATATCATTGTTATCTGATGTAGTTCAAATTTGGTGGGGCTGCAAATGCAGCAAAACAATAAAAAATCCAAATTTTCGTCCAAATCGGATCTTCCTTTATTTTTGCCAAACCCTTACCCCTTTTCGTAGTAATTGAGCAACACTTAGATTTTCAAACTGTGATATCTGGGGAACCAAGTCGTAGAACGTCAATCTGACGATTCACGGGGTTTAAAAATTGGCCGAGTTTTGTTCTTTGTTTCCAAGATATGGCCATTTCAAAACAGAGGCATTTGAAAAAATTGATGAAAATTGCAAAACATGACAGAGTTTTGGAGTTCCTTTCAGCTGTGTGTGGCATCAAAATCAATTTTTAAACAATTATTCCATTAACTATAAGTAAATGACACTAATAATAGCAAGACATATATTTTAAAAAAAAAACTAACTAAAAGCAATATGCTCAGTATAACCTAAAGTAAACATTTTTTTTAAGAAGAACAGAAAATTTCACATAAGTTTCACAATAGTTTCCCTGTATCGCGATTTTACAAACGAGTGCTAATTAGATGACACTGAAAAAAATCATTTTTCACAAAAATCTAACTTAAAGGTCTTAGATGGTGTCATTCACACTTGGGGCAATGACTGTCGATGATGGTTCTGAATATCGGGGTCCAGAAGTAGTAAATTGCTTCAACACAAAGAAACCAATTTTTAATTGATTCATTCTGAATCAAGATTTAAATCAGGCCTGCCCAACCTTTTCGGCTCAGTTTTCACATTTTTGATCGTCAAAATTACAGTTGCCCATTTTTTCATGGTTTATTTGATAGAATCGGTTCTCAGACGACCAGTGAACATAACTTTTCGAAAAGTTTGAAAAAATATTAATACAAGTCGTTTTTATCTAAATTTTACGTCAAAAATCAATCCGGCCCACGGGCCCGACCAAATTTTCACTTAAAACTTACATAAAAACGACCTGCAAAAATATTTTTTCAAACTTTCGTCAAAGTTATTTTCACTGGTCATCTGAGAACCGATTCCATCAAATAACCCATAAAAAAACGGGCAACTGTAATTTTGACGATCAAAAATGTGTACCTTTCAGGGGCTGTATCTCATAAATCGACAGCCCGATCAACATAGAAACAAAAACTGTAAAAAAAAAATTCTCAGCCATTCGAAAGAAAAAACAGCAGGTGTGCTTTTTCTTCATTAGGTATTTTAAATTGCAACAAGTTGATCATATTTCAATAAAAATCGCTTGAAAATGCTTATAACTTGAAAATGATGCACTTTGTCAAAAATGATTATTTCCGATTGCAAATATAATGGTGCAGGTGCACCTTAAAAAGATTTTTTTTAAAGATTTTTCCGAAAATCATATTTTTGTCAAGAAATCTTCTCTGGTAACAGATTTTTCTCCATCCTAATCTCTAGCGCAAAATATGCTTTATTTAATCCTCTAAATTATATTAAAATATAAAAAATACAATACCTATTTTGGAATTGAACTTTTAGTTAACAAAACGTTGCTTAATCCACCTTTAGGTGGGTGGTGCCTTTCTCACATTCATAAAGTGAATACACTACAGAGCCTCAAAAAACAGTATAAATAACACTTATTTTTATCAAAATATATGAGATCCGGCCTAGAAAAGTGTTTTAAAAACACTAAAGTACTTATAACTTATAACTGATTTTATAGCCTTTCCACATTGAAGTGAGGAAGCAAAAAACGGGAAATTGACTTCCATGTACCTACTTTTTCCTCCAACTTTATCGAAGAAACAACATCGTTGAAAAAAATGTTTTGTTTATACAGAAAGTTGTGAAGATTTAAGCAAAATATTAAAAAAAAATCTGGAAATCAGCTCTACGCATTGCTTACATTTTGTTAAATATTTGTTAACCCTCTACTGCCCATTTTTTTCAATTTTTTTTATTTTACCCGTGATCAGGAGGTCATTTTAAGCTGCTTTTGTTCTACGAGAAACTTCACTTGCCCTGTTTTATGTTTTTCTGATTTTATTTTAAGCATTTTAATTTGCATTTATCTTGTTTACGTCCGTTTTTGGTAGAATTTGATCTATTCTACCACCTCCTATCATTACATTTTGTCTTTCTTTTTTGTCGTGTTTTTACAACCACTTTTTTTGTTTTTTACATTTTCTGCTATAAAATGGCACAATTATCATTTAAATTGTAAAAAAAAATGCGTAGAGGTACTTTCTCGGACACTACAAAAATTACTGCATACTTATTTTCACTTAAAATATAGGAAATGTTAGTAACAAAAAAACAGCCTAAGTTGACCCCTAAAAAATTACATTTTTAAAAACATTGGCAAGATCACATAAAACAAGTCAAACTTCCAACCCTAAATTTTTCTAAAATTTCAAGAGTTCTTCTTTTCAATGCTTTTTAACGAACATAAATTGGTTGAAAATTGATTTTTGGCGATTTTTCAGATCGAAGCCCGTTTAGAGGTGGGGTTGGGTAGTAGATAGTTACTAATACTGAACTAAGTTCATAGGGTCATAACAAATCTATTTTGAAGTTGTTGTCTTCTCTGACCTTTAAAAATTTAGACAGTTATTTTACTAACAAGACTTTAAAATGTCTTCGAAAAATCGTTTGTTTTTGTGTGGCTAGTCAAACCTTGCGGACATAAATTAAATAATGTCTTAAATTGTTCCAAATGTCAAGTCAATAAATTGAAAAAGAGAAAATGAAAATACCATATTTTATTCTAATCCTTTTACGATTTACATTAATTTTATGAAAAAGATAGTTAAGTTTAAAAAAAATATGTGCATTTATCTATTAGACTTAAAGCATCACGTATCTCCGTATAAACAAATTTGTAAGAAGATTTTTTTTTTTTTTTGGGCTCCCTCCGTGTACGCACGAGAGCATGCAGCTAGTGCTCAGTGCTCCATCGTTTTTTCGATTTTTTTCGCCGTAATTGATTGTGGTTACCCGCGAGTTTGCTTCTCCAGCATGCCAAAGGCCGGCCGTGGCCGTGGCAGTTCGAGTGCGGCCTCGAAAAACCCGCGAAGTTCGTCTACCGGCCGTGTGCAAAAAGGTAAACAAACCAACGCCGTGTCGACCGCCATCGCGCAGGGGAGCGTGAGCGCAGAAGGAATCGACAAAAAGTTACTACACCCCGGATATGTTCCAAGATCACCAGTGCGAACCCGTTCGGGTACCTCCGGTGCCACGACCAGTGGCACATCAACATCCGCCAACATTCCCATCAGGAACGAGTTCCAGATGCTGAGCGACGACGAAGAAAACAACAACAACACCGACGGTAGCACCACTACCGACGACGACGACTACGATGGTCGTGCACGGAAAAAAGTGCCGACGCCAAAAAAGAATAATTCTCCAACGGAACGAAGACCACCTCCAATTTTTGTTTTGGACACGTTGGCGGACGATGTTGACGAGTTGCTGGAAGGCCTCGGATATTGTCTGAAAATCGGTAAGTCGGCAGTGCAAGTGATCACACTGAATAAAAAGAGCTTCGACCTGGTCTTTGAAGAATTGAAGCGTAGCAACTTCAACTTCTACACATTCAACCCCGAGAAGCCCCCTGTTAAGGTCGTCTTACAGGGTTATCAAGACCGTCCGATCTCCGACCTGAAGGGTCACCTTTCGGACGCCGGAATAAAACCGCGGGAGATTAAAGTGCTCTCGCGCAAGACAACGGTAACAGGTACACACACACTGTACCTGTTGTACTTCGACCGCGGCACCGTCAAGATCCAAGACCTGCGGCGGACTAAGACGTTGGACGGTTTTTGGGTAAACTGGCGGTTTTACACCAAGAACCCGACGGACGTAGCGCAATGCCACCGTTGCCAGAAATTCGGCCACGGCTCGCGGAACTGCAACCTCCGGCCCCGCTGCGTGAAGTGCGGTGAGTCACACCTCTCGGAGGCGTGCGCACTGCCACGAAAGGCGGACTTGGGGGACAAGGCAGAACAAACCAAGCCGCGCGTAAAGGGCGCGAACTGTGACGGCAACCATACCGGCAATTACCGCGGATGCGTCGCGCGCAAGGCCTACCTCGAGGAGCAGGAAAAGAGGAAGAAGAAAGCGTCCCACCCTCCTCAGCGAAGTACGAGCGCAGCCGTTCCTGCAGCTGGACAGCGTACGGTTCCAGCGGAAAACTCAGCGTTCCCTCCTGGTTGGGGGCGTTCGTTCGCCAGCGTGGTCGCTGCCGGTAGCGGCAGTACGGCCCAGCAAGTCACCGGGGAAGATCTCTTCACCCTGCCGGAGTTCTTTGCTCTCGCGGGGGAGATGATGACGCGGTTTCGGAGCTGCCGGAACAAGGCAGAACAATTCCTGGCCCTTGGGGAACTGATGATCAAACACATCTACAAAGGATAAATTACCTGTGATCTAGATATAAGCTTTCTCTTCCTCTATCCCCTTTCCTTTGCAATTTCTGTAAGTTTTTTTTAATAGTTTTTTCTTACTCTTGCTAGTGCCTTAGTTAAAGAAATAATTGTTCCTAAATGGATTATGATGCAACACACAGCTGTAAGGAACTCCAAAACTCTGTTATGCACTTTAAAATAACTCATTGTATCTTGATTATTCACCAATAAAACCGAATTGAATTGAATTGAATAAGAAGATTTTTTTCTGGACTGAAAACGCATGTTGTTTAAGTTCGAGCGATATACCAAAAAAAGATATTTCTCTATTTTTTGACAGTCATATCTCAGAATCCTGGTAATATATAATCACCATTTTTGGACATTTCAAATAAACATTGCGGAAATACCAGATAAAAATATGTTCGTGCAATGGCTCTTTATCTCGGAGATGAAGATGAAGTTGAAGAGTTAATGATTTGATTGTCAATATTTTTTAAACTTTTTAGTATTTTAAATTTGAAAGCCTAACGAATTACCTTTCTTTTACAACGCGACATATTTTTTATGAATAGATCGGAAAATTTCAGAAATGTTTCATTTTAAACATTGAAAATTGAACCATTAGTTTCTGAGATATACTAGAAAAAAGGGGACTATTTTAGTGAGACTATGAAAACTTCGATTTTCCAAAAATATTTATGTTTCTTTGTTAATAGGAAAGGTCCTTGAACAATTCCTTGTCAAATAGGGAATCGGTTGTACCCGACTCACTCCGATTTCAATGAAACTTTGTATACATGTACGCATATAGAAGCCATTTTAGTGTATATTGCGCCAGTTGCAATCGATAATGACATTTGAGAAGGGCGTAAGTGTTTTAAATATTTTTGTATTTCGTAATTTAAATATTGCTGTAACTCGAAGCCGTTGCATCGTATCGAAAAGTGGTCAAAGAAAAACTTGTAGGAAATTCGACGGGATTTCTGAAAAAAATACACCGAAAGAAAAAACACGCCACTTCCATGAGATATTTTGATTGTTAAGATTAAAAGTCAAATTTGAAGGTAAGCCCTAGATTTTTTTCCTTTCAAAACTTTTGTGAAAATAGCCTAAGATGTTACAAAAAGACTCAAAAAAAATTAGGATTTACTAAAACTGTTTTTTTTTTCTTTTTTTAAGTGCTCTAATCGTCTTTTTTTTAGATCGGGCACGGGAATTGATTCTCCAGACAATTTACATAATAGTCTCCATATTGACTATTGTCCTGAGTCCAATCTTTGTGAAGATATTGCTTTTTCAGTCCCGAAAATATGTTCAAGCTCATACAAGCTCGTCCAATTTTTCATAAGTTTTCATAAGTTAGTTTGGTTACAAAATTTGAGCCAATTAAAAAACACAAATAAAATCCATTTAAGCTTTTGCTGGAGAATTGTTAAAGTTCTTCAATGAAAATTTAAAAAATAAAAGCTTGAGATAAAATAAAATCAATTAAAATCAAATTCTGGATCATAACATTTTTTTAATGCTTATCTAAAGTTACAGTACACTGCGTTCGAAAGCATTAAAAATTTACGTACTTACACATTCAACACAGATGTCAGCCGTAACATATTTTGACAGTGATTTCCCCCAAAAGCCTTAACGTTACGTTCCCCAAAACCATCGCCATATAATCATCATCATCGTGTGCCAACATTGTGGAGGACATGATTATCATCACGATCTCGAACGAGAAAGGAGGAAGGCAAAGGAACCACATTAAGATTTTTCAGTAAAATGTCATGTTGTCACACTTAATAACACCGTTGCCGTCACGGTTCTGGACCCAGGAAGCCGCCTTCTCGAAAGATACGCTCCCACGCTCCAGACTAAACAACCGTGACGACGTGAGAGCAAAACAGTGTAACGATACTTTGAGTGGGTTTCGATTTGTGAAGGAAAATTAAGCTTTTTTTGAATTGCATGAAAATTATTGAAATAACAACTTTTAAGTATGATTTGATAACAAATCTTTTTTGCAAAAAAAAATACACTAGTGCGATAATTGACCATCTTACCCTTTTTCGAAGCGACTGCTGTTGAGTTTTATGATGCTTGAGCATCATTTTTAGTACCCAGTACGAGCAAAGATAAGTTGAAGAAGATGCTTAGTTTATTACGCGCAAGCTTCGTCTTTACCGTACTTCAGACTTGAAACTTGGAGGAACGAAAGCATAGCAGAGTGTGGCTAAATTAGATTTTCTAAAATTAGATTAGATTAGAAAAAAACAGATTTAACTGTTTAAATTTAACCATAAAGTCCACCTTGTTCGTTCACTGATTCCATCCAAAATCTTGCTTTTTGGTGGCTGGCTGGCTGGTGCCGGTAATCACATGCCCTCAGACAACCGATTCCACGTGTTTTCAGTTGGTTGGCTGGCTGGCTCGATGGTGTCTGCTCGAGTTCATGACGACGGCGATGGTTGGTCTTTTATGACCTCCCTTGCTGCTATCTAAATGTGCTTCTAAGTGACTTCCCAGTTAGCAATGCTTATCGTGCCGGAGAAGGTGGAAAAGATTTGGAGAAAAGAGAGGAAGCTACGGATTTGGTTTACGGTAATCTTTGCGGAAGCAGATGTCGAGTTGTGAAGAGTTGAGAAAGATTTAAGTTTTTAAACAGATTTATTACTTAAATAAAAACTGGGATTGGGCTGCTCAAACTCAATCCAATTCAACGAATCATCTCTGCGGTAAACTTTACGCAGTAGGCCTGGCCGGTTTAACGTTTTGTGATGTTTCAATGCATTCTATTGCAATGGTACACTACAAATGTTAATAAATAACAAGAAGAGGCTAGGCGTCATCTAACCTAAGGTACTCTCCAGGATCCCTTCGAAAGATTGGCTGCGCTAGGGTTTGATTAGATTAGATTAGATTAGATTAAATAAAAACTGGGATTGGGAAATTTAAATTAAGAATAACAGAGGAAAAACCTCATGAATCAACCAACGGATAAGCCTCAAATTCTCCTGCATTACCTACAACTCTGCTTAAAACAAACAGCTTGACTTGTATCACTTTCATTACTTTTTAACTTCCTTACTTTATTCGAATTTCCTTTCATACTGTCATACCAATTTACTATTGAGTTTCAAATCACATTCGTTTTAATTCTACTGGAGATGGCCTGATAATTGTGAGAGTGACATTCTCGGACAGTATTACAGATGATATATACAAATTTAGTGGGTTTACTTGTAAATAGTTATTTAAAAAACTGCAAAAATCAACTGTATATTTACGATAATTCATCCAAACTATTATATGCGTGAAATTGCTTACCTATTCTGAAAAAATACACAACAAAAATGACCTCAACAAAAAAACACTCAAAAAACAATTTCACAGTCAGAAACACAACGTACGTATACGCTTCAAGTAGTGATTTTTTTTACTAGCATATACTCTTATCCTCAATATAGCCATTAGGAATCCGTGGGTTTTTACTAAGCCCCTCTCTAACCTCTAAACTGCGAAGCACTCTGTCGCCTGTATCTCTAAAAGTATCCTCAAAAATTGCGCGCAAATCTTTGACAAGTCTCACAACTGCACAGTATTCTTCTGCTATGGGTAAGCTTTTACTATTCTACTAATCACCTATTCGTAACGATATTTATCATATTCACTTTAAAGTAGTTATATTAGAAAAAATGCATTTTGGTTTTGTTTATCTATTCTATTGTTATATTTTTAAGTTTCCAAAAAAATTAACTTGACTGTTAAAAAAATGAAAAGACTAAACTATGTATCGAAGTAAACGTATTTTCACTAGGATTAAGGCAGCTTCATAAACCCAAAATTGTGTAACAATCGATGTATTGTCAGAGCGGTGTGATGAATGAAAACATTACTAAACAATAGGCAAAATTCTATAGTTTCACTATCCTATTTGTCAAAAGTATATATCAATGTGTCATGTGATCTATCAGTGAATCGATGTTAAATGAACCTTGGCAACAGTTGTACCCCTAATTGGCAATAGACTCATAAGTCAAAACGCACCAACCGCTCAAATACTCTAACCATACTAATCTTACCCTCTTTTTTCTTGTATTTTTCCAATTTCTCCCATTTTGTCTCGTTTTTCTCTTGCTCTGTCTACCCTCCCACACAAAAAAAAAACTAATCCACCCAACAGTGTGCCCAGGGTCGTGCCGCATGGCTGGAACGCGGTAGACGATGCAGCGTGCAAGAAGCACCCGCCTCCTGCCATCGACGATGGGTCAAACGTAATCGGGTAAGATTTCACAATTCTATTAGTCTATTTTTTCTAAACACAGTCCATGCTCGGTTATCCGAGATCCTTCGAGAAAAATCGCTGCGGATAATCTTTTTTGATTTTATATCTAAAACGGGGTCCCAGAACTTGTTTTTCTGTAAAAAGTAAGAAAAAAAAAAAAGAAAGTTCGAAACTTTCAGACAATCGAAACATTGGATAATCGACTCTGGACAGTGATACAAAATTAGGACAAAAGTCATGTTTTAAAGAGCGAAAAACTTACAAAAATGTTTGAAAAAAGTGCTAAATATCAGTCAGAAGCCAAAAAGATATCTAAGAAAACTGTACAATACAAAAAAAGAAAGCAAACAAAAAAAGGATCGTTTGAACAATTCCGATGACCTCATGAATAAATTCCTTCGTGGTTCTCACATTCATGATCACAATTCACGACTACGTGAACTGATTTTTTTTTGTGTAGGTATATTATAAATTTCAAAATGTTATTTCTCTGAGAGTTCAACTTTTTGCGAATTTTCTACACTCCACAATGAAAATAAATTTATTTATTTTATTGACAAATGTCCACAATGGAAAGAAAGTCTAACATTTTCAAAAAGGTGTCCACGTGGTTTAAAGATGAGCAATTCTCTACCAAAACCGAAAATTGATTTTATTTGTATTTTTTGATTTGGCTCAAACTTTGTGGGGGCCTTCCCTATGACCAAATAAGCTATTTTGTGTGATTGGTTCATCCATACAAGTCTCCATACAATTTTGGCTGTTGTCCATACAAAAATGGTATGTAAATATTCAAACAGCTGTAACTTTTGAGTGAATTTTGTGATCAATTTGGTGTCTTGGGCAAAGTTGTAGGTATTGTTGAGGACTTTTGAGAAAAAAATAGGTACACGGAAAAAAAAATTGCAGATTTTTTTATCAACTTTTTTTTCACTAAAACTCAATTTCCCAAAATACGTATTTTTTGATTTTCGAGATTTTTTGATATGTTTTAGGGGACAAAAATCCGCAACTTTTGAGCCATAGAGAAACATGGTCAAAAAATCTGCCGCCGAGTTATGATTTTTTGAAAAACTGGTGATTTTTGGAAAAAATCGAAATTTCATACATAAAGTTTTTTTGACCTCATTTTTTTATGCAAAATTGAATTTGCAATCGAAAATTACTTTACAGATTTTTCGATAAAGGGCCCCGTTTTCAAGATATAGCCACCGAAAGTTTGATTTTAGCGAAATATTTGCAGTTTTTCAATTTTAAAAAATAGTGACCATGAGTGACCATTTCTAAAAATATTTTTTTTGAAAAGTTCAGAAAATTTGCTATAAAATTGTCTAAGAGACATTGAAGATTGGACCTTGGGTTGCTGAGATAGAGCCGCTTTAAGAAAAAGAAACACGAAAATTGAAGTTTTCTTAATCTCACCAAAACAACCCACCATTTTCTAATGACCATATCTCAGCAACTAATGGTCCGATTTTCAATGTTAATACAAAAAAAAATCGTGAAATTTTCCGATCTTTTCGAAAAAAATATTTGGAATTTTTTTAAATCAAGACTAGCATTTTAAATGTGCGTAAATTCAATGTTTGGCCCTTTACGAATTTTTCATGCATTGACATTGATAATCGGACCATTAGTTGTTGAGATATCGTCATTAGAAAATGGTGGGTTATTCTGGTGAGATTAAGAAATCTTCAATTTTCGTGATTCTTTTTCTTAAAGCGGCTCTATCTCAGCAACCCAAGGTCCAATCTTCAATGTTTCTTAGACAATTTCATAGCAAATTTTCTAAACTTTTCAAAAAAAATGTTTTTAGAAATGGTCACTCATGGTCACTATTTTTTAAAATTGAAAAACTGCAAATATTTCGCTAAAATCAAACTTTCGGTGGCTATATCTTGAAAACGGAGCACATTATCAAAAAATCTGTTAAGTACTTTTCGATTGCAAATTCAATTTTGCATTAAAAAATAACGTCAAACTTGTTTTTGCATGAAACTTCGATTTTTTCCAAAAATCACTGTTTTTAAAAAAAATCATAACTCGGCGGCAGATTTTTTGACCATGTTTCTATATGGCTCAAAAGTTGCGGATTTTTGTCCCCTAAAACATGTCAAAAAATCTCGAAAATAAAAAAAAACGTATTTTGGGAAATTGAGTTTTAGTGAAAAAAAAGTTGATAAAAAAATCTGCAATTTTTTTTTTCCGTGTACCTATTTTTTTCTCAAAAGTCCTCAACAATACCTACAACTTTGCCGAAGACACCAAATTGATCACAAAATTCACTCAAAAGTTACAGCTGTTTGAATATTTACATACCATTTTTGTATGGACAGCAGCCAAAATTGTATGGAGACTTGTATGGGTGAACCAATGACGCAAAATAGCTTATTTGGTCATAGGGAAGGCTCCCACAAAGTTTGAGCAAAATAAAAAAATACAAAAAATAAAAATGGTCGAAATCGGCCGATTTCGTAGAGAGTTGCTCAGATGGCTTCTTTTATTTAATTTTAAATTCAACTTTTGTCCTTCAGCCCTGGCCAAGGTCGAGACTCGAGAAGGTGATAATAAAATAACAAATAAAATCAAATGGCTGCGCATCGTTGAATTATGCTCAAGTTAATTTTTTCAGTAATATGTTATTAGAAGCATTTTGTAGAGTTTCTGAAATCCTAACAAAAAAAAAAATGTTTGCTTACGAATCGTTGATTACTAATCGCTCCAGAAAGCAAACAAGATAATATCGATATTGTCGTGCTATCTTGTCGCACGTCGCTTTTTGACGTACCGAGAAAAACTCGTTGTAATGTTTGACCTTGAATAAAGAAACAATAAAGCACGCAATGTAAACAACAACAAACTCGTTTTGTTTGGTTGACCATTCTGTGCATTGTCCCAAAGTTTGGTTAAATTTGGTTGCCGGAGTCCCGAGTTGTAACTACTAATGTTTACGGTATTCGGGCATATACGTGTGTCAAACGCGTCCTGACATGAAATCCCTTTGTCCAGTTGTCACACTTACATCAATTTTCAGGGTGTTTCAAGATAGCACAACAAGATTGAAACGCCTTCCATATGAAGAATAACAGCAGTAAACGCAGTTTTTTTCGGTTTTTATTGAATATCACAAGAAGGAAATCGAATTTTAGAGATCTTTGAAGGTCAAAAGGTTTGCAATTGCCTCAACAATCAAGCCTTCGAACACTTAGTTTCGAGTAGGAATCTCGCAATCGAGAAATTATTCGCTCAATAATTTGATTTTATTTTTATTTTTGAAGGTCAAAAGGAGATTCATTGCCATTTGATCGTTATACTCATTTCGAATCTCTGGTTTCAATCATATAAATGTCATAATCGCAATATTTCTTGCAAAACTCATTATTTTTTCCTATTGTTATAAATGAATACTTCGAAAGACAATATATAACTAAAAAAATATTGAAACTAGATTTTAACTAAAATAATTTGTCCCCATTCCCAGATACAAGACTCATCGTTGGGTGGCTCCTCGGACGATGAAGACTTACTCGGTGTGCTGCGAGGCCCCAGTTCATTCGCCAATGCCTTCCTTTACGTAGGTTTAGGTACGATAGCAATTGGATTAGTAATAGCGTTCGTCGGTACCGGCGAGAAAGGATTCAAAACAGTTGAACTAAGACTAATCGGACCGTCGTTAATCGGTGAGTTTTGCGGGGCAAACCTGGCTGGCTGATCGTGGATCTTACAACAAGTTTATATTTTTATTTGCAGGTCTCGGCTTATTTTGTTGTATATTGCGTATCCTGTTTTGTATATGTCCGTCACACTGTGTATCATCTAGTCGTAGAGCGCGGAACAAGAAAAACGCCAAGATAGACGCCGATCACCGGACTTCCCTGTTGCGCGGCGACAGCAAACGAGTATCGATAGCACGCGGACCTCACATACCGGTAAGGGTTCTTAGACATATATATTGCAAAGAGATACTGATGAGTCGCTTGATCTTTCAGACTAAACAACCGCAAATCTACCCCAAGTCGATAGTGAAAACCAAAACGTACGAAGGCGTGGAAGCACTCCGGCAGATTGCCACCACTTCGCTGTTTCTCCAAAACGAGCAGAAAGTTTCATCGAATCGCATCGTGCCCATCATCAAGGAGCCGGAGAAAGTAGAGGGTGAGTTGGAGATCCCGCGATGATCTTGATACAGGTTTGTAACGTTGTTTCTTTCTCCCTTCCCAGAACCACCTTTAGAGCTCAAGAAGATCGACCCCCTCAAGGCTGATACGCTTAGTGTGATAGACATCGTTAGTATATCCGACGGTGAGGACGACGATGACGACGACGGAGACGACGCACGCAGCCACCGGCACCGTCCTCATCAGCAGCAGACGCAGCCGTATTCCGACACTCAGGTGATAGATCTTACAGGTGAAGACGAACAATCACATTCCGCGGGGTCGCACCACCAGCGGAAGGACAGCAAACTGCGGCGGCAGCGGACCTCGTTGAATCAGTCCCAGAAGCCGAACGGAACGACGGACACTTCTTCGTCGTCACTGTCTCCCGGCGGCCCTGCCAGTCCGGGTCTGCTGATGGAGACTTCGCTGATGATCATCGGGGCCACGCCGGTCAGTTCGCCGACCAAACCGCCGCAACAATCAAGCAACCTCACGGTCCCCATGGGAAATGCGGCCACGAGTTCCCTGCCTGGCGGGCTGACCCCGTCGTCCAAGTCCGCCTTCGGAGCGACCTCGGTTGCTCCCAGCATACACAACAACGGGACGGCACCCTCGTTGCTGCCCGGGTCCCTGTCTCCGGTGCCGTCGACCTCGTACCTTCCCCACCCCCACCACCATTCCCCGCTGTCGCCACCGGCTATCCATCACGCCAGCAGCAGCAGTAGCAGTAGCAACTATCTCCTGTCACCACCGCCCATGTCCGGCGGCGGATCTTCCGCGACCAGTCCCGTCCTGACTGGACCCAAGCCGCAGCCACATCATCACCATCAACACCACCACCACCACCATCAAGATCCGCATGCCATCAACGCCATCACGACGACGGCGGCCTCATCATCGCTACAATCATCATCAGCCGTGACCACTACCAAGACCGAACCGGAACTAGTGTTAAGTCCAGCGAAACTAGGACAGTAGGTAAAAACTATACACAATATATAGAAAGAGAGATTTTTTCCTAAAAACAATGCAGACGCAACACACAGAGAGAAGGCAATAGCAGTAGGAACTGGGGCAAAACGGGCAACGGCGAGTGTTCGAATAGCTGGAGCTGTGTTACCAATCTCAAGGGAGGAACATTGATTTTAAATCATCCATTTTAACCTTGCGGAACTCAAATATCCAAAATTTCGTGAGCAGTGATTCGATTGTCTCACCTTCACTCGCGAGCACAAATCGGACGCGACGCAAAACATCAATCACTTCTGATCACTCTCTCTTCAGCTCTCCCTCTCTCTTTTCGATAGGCTAAAATGTGTTTTGCTCAGATGGCCGATCACTTTCTATCACTACCATAAACCAATCACAACCAATCTCTGTCTCCTCTGCTCTCCCTCTCTTTTTGTTCGGCTAGTGAGAAAGTTGCGAGTGTCATTATTCACAAGAGTAAGAAAAGGGTTCATTTATATTCTCTTTTCTCTCAATTCTCTCAAAGAAGTTCCTATTCATCATACATTCAAAAATCTTCGATTTCCTTCGTTTTCCTTTTCATGTCCCTTCGGGTACTGTTCGTGTTGTGTTTGTTTGTTTTTGCATACATTTGAGTTCATCTTTCATGCATTTATGTAAGTTCACGTTTTTAAATTAACCAACGAAATCGAGAACAGTCTGAGTCAGTTTGCTCTTGTGTGAGTTTTGCCGAAAACCGAAGTATTTTAAACATTTCATGAAGGATTTAACTGTCAGCTAACCAAATTTGTAGTATTATTCCTGATGTTTTTTATGCAGCGAGTAACGATGCTTTCGTACAATTTAAATTCTGTCCATTTTTGTCAGCATAAAAAGAGGTGATCAACTGAACCGCTCCTCTCGTGATACTGTAAAAGTAATCTAACGTGTATATCAATTTTCATAACAAATCTTTTACCAAGAGCAAGAATCGAAAAGAGAAAATATTTATTCTCTCTTTCGGGAGCCATTGAAGAAATAAAATATCAAACGATTAAGATCGAGAGTTTCAGTGAAAGGGTTTCTGCTCTCTCAAAATGTTTTAGCTCTCCACTGTCAAATTGACGAAATCCTGTTCATGAGCAACGGATACAAAAAGATTTATTTTAGGGTATTTATTCAAATTTTTTTCTAATTTTCAGAAAAAAAAATCCTTAAAATTTTCAAAATAAATTATCCGAGATAAAAGCCAGGCTTTTCAGATATGCGAAGTTATTATTTTTTAATTTCAAATCTTTTAAAGGAACTTATTCATAATCAGAATAGTATATTTGAATGCAAGAATACATTTTTTTTTGCTTTTTGGGGAAAAAAACCATGCCAAGAAAATAATTTATAATCGCTTTCTGATGAATGAAATAATCAAAATCAATGTTCCAATCTTGCAAAAGATTGGCTCAAACATACAGAAAGCCAGCACACCAGCTCAGCATTGCGAATTGAAGTAACGCCGGAAATGAACACCTCCTCTCAGAAATCAGAGCAAGTCTTTTCTAATTGAGCAGATGAAGAAAAATGAAACACTTCTGGCACCCACAGCAGGTGCTCCACATTATATATTTATATACAAAAGTAATAGGAACAAAGAATAATACAAAAACGAGAAGCTCGGAGGAGAACCAATTTCCTGAATTCGAGGCCGATCACTCTAGCTAAAACTTATTGAAAATTTGACAAAATTCTCGAAACGCACGAGCAAACTTTCGTGGGCAGATGCAGAAAATTTTGTTTGAAAAAAAAAATCATGTTATAATTTCAATATTATTTGTCAAATAATTCGTTATGCGAAACTGAATACTCAGAAAAAAAACATAAGTTTGTAAAATCACAGGATGTTTGAGTTACAAAGTTAGGTTAATTATGCATCTGCCACGAAAAAGCTCAATTGATAATACCGGAATCAGACAATTTAAACAGAAAAAAAACACGAAAACTTCCAAAAAGTCTACTTAACGCGTGCTGTCGAACAGAAAATTAACCAAAAAAGGAAACAACATCAGAAAAGGCACAACAAAGATTATGTAATTATTTATCAGCGCAACAAATGATGTAAGGTGAATGCAACTAAAATTAAACAGAAGAAAGAGAATAAACCGAAAGAAGTCCACTTGAAACGTCACACACAAATAAGTCAAATTATGCAAAACTTTGTTAGTTGAACCGTTCAAACTATATATATTTTAAGTGTCCCAAAACTGCAACAACAAATTACTTTAGCAAACTGTTACCTAAGTTATAAGCTGCTGTGAGACGAAAATAAAATAATGTTAATTTTGATGGTAAAATCGCATTCGTCAACCTGTTATCAAGGCAAAATGTTACTCAAATACAAACACACACACAAAACATTGTGAGAGGCATCAATAATAGTACCGTTGCACAAACTCTCCCCAAATCCCCTCCCAAATGCTGCAAAATGTATTTAATATCATATCGATTTTTCTAGTTAAGTTTGTTTCTATTTTGATGGAGTCTAGCAACAACAAAAAAAGCAAAACAAATAAACTAAACAAATACACGCTGCAAAAACACTGTGGAACGAGATAATAAGAATGTCCAATAAGAGGCGCAATATTAAATAGACACTATATATTTATTAGGCCAAGCAGATAACGAAAAACAAAGTTATGCAAAGTATATATCATTTAATAAATTCGTGCATATGTGAAAACAAACAAGTTCAGTGATAAAACACAATGGTATTACGAGAGATCTTTAACAAAAGTATGTACATAGAGCATCGCTTCCAGAGAAATCAAAATAAATTATTTAAAAATATATATGCAGTTATGAGTAAAATTTAGTTCGATTTGTTACATTGTTTTCTATCAATTGTTACACAAAGGAACAGAAAGAAATGATATATCAGAGATCGCAAATGGAAGCAGTCAATCTAACAAACACACACACGTACGAAGAAAGACAGAGAAAAAGAAAATATAATCAATCACAAGACACACAACAATACACAACATCAAAAACTACTAAAACAAAAGTGAAACAAACGAAAAACCCGAAACCAATGGAAGAAAGAGAGAAAATATTTAAAGCAAAACAAACAAACACACGTCAGAAGCGCTTTTTTTGTAAAACTGTGTGTTTATTCATGTATCAAAGCGGATGAGAAAACCAAAACAAAACCCCAGCAAAAACAAAAGAAGCTATGTTTCAGCAGAGCAAAACAATACGAAGCATACAATAAGTGAAACCATGTGTGAGTGTAAGTTGTTTAATCAAAGAGACAAACAAAAAAGAACAAACTTAAAATCAAGCGCAAACAACAAAACCAGCAAACCTGTGTAAACCCAAAGCATGTATCGATGGTACTAGTAGCTTACCGTAACCGTTTTATGTAAATGGTAAAAGAAACGTGTTAAATGGACAAAGTGTAAAACAAAAAAAATAACAAACCAAACAAGAAGGACAAACGACGAAGACGCCGAGAGAACGAAGAAACACGATCAAGAAAACATTCACACAACAAAACAACACAAGAATGTCAGTGATGGAATGGGAAAACGCGTGGGAAATTATACAAGAAAAACAAAAAAATGCACACACACAAACCAACAAAAACTGTACTGAAGATTATGTGAGAGCATAGAGAAAACCAAAACAGAAAAAGAAAATAAACGAAAAATGGTAAAAATTATTGATAAACCAAGCGGCTGCTTCTTTGATTGAGAAATTCCCAAAATGTAAATCCGATGTAAATACAAAATAGGTTTTCAAAACTTTGATAAGCTCTTTAATGTCCAAACATTTTTTTCCGATTTTTTTTTTCATTTTGAGCAACTTTTGTTTTACGTGGCAGTTGTGGCCGAATGGTTACGCTGTCCGCTTTGTAATCGGATGATTCTGGGTTCGATTCCCATCTGCTCCAACCTTCCATCGGATGAGGAAGTAAAATGTCGGTCCCGGCCTCGGTTGTTGTTAGGCCGTTAAGTCATTCCAGGTGTAGGAGTCGTCTCCATGCCATAAGTACAAACAACACACCAAACCAAGCCTACTCCGGTGGAATTACTGGCGGCGGTTGGACTCACAATCCAAAGGTCGTCAGTTCAAACACTGGGGTGGAAGGTTCCTTGGAGTAGAAAGAGGTTTGGGTGCTCTCCCCATTCAAGCCTTCGGACTCCTAGGTTCGAGCAGAAACTTGCAATAGAGACCACAAAAGACCCGGGGGTCGTTAATGTGGATGGTTTGATTTTTTTTTTTTTTGTTTTGCGAAAAACTTCTCTTGTTTCATGGTTTTCCTGTTTCATTTTCAAAAAAATCATAAATCAAATTATTCGCTCTACAGCATTGCCTTGGCGTTCTCTCGATAACGAGATTCCTACTCGTAACTAGATGTTCGAAGGCTTGATTTTTGAGGCAACTGCAAACCTCTTTTTACACCTTAGCTTCCATCCACCCCGGGAATCGAACTGACGACCTTTGGATTGTGAGTCCAACTGCCTACCAGCGACTCCACCGAGACAGGACCCATGAAGACAACTCCTACTGAGCTATCGACCTAACCTCTAGGTTAGACCGGGGCCAACATTTACTTCCCCATCCGACAAAAGGCGTGATCAGACAAATCTCGTCTCGAAAAAAGCCACCAGGACCGTCTGGGATCGAACCCAGGCCGACTGGGTGAGAAGCAACCACGCTTACCCCTACACCACGAGTCCCGGCAAAATTTCATTGTAAGTAGGTATTTTAATTTTATTCAGCTTGTTTAGTTTATGTGTTTTTTTCTAATAGTACATGACTTATTCTACCGTCTATAAGTTATGTATTTTTACAGTCACTTTTTCAATTTTTGCTTGTTTTCTGTTTGCTGCTACCTTTCATTTAAGAGCGAGTTTTTTACCGATGTGAAACAGGTCGTATCGAGGAGCTCCGATTTGGATGAAACTTTCAGGGTTTGTTTGTCTACATATGAGATGAACTCATGCCAAATATGAGCCCTCTACGACAAAGGGAAGTGGGTTAAAACGGGCATTGAAGTTTGAGGTCCAAAAAACATGAAAAATCTTAAAATTGCTCGCATTTCCGTGAAACTTCATCAATTCCAACTCTCTTAGATGCATTCGAATGGTCTTTTGAAGCCCTTCAAAATGTGCTATAGACATCCAGGATCGGTTTGACTTTTTCTAATAGCTTTTGCAAATTACTGCTAAAAATGGATTTTTTAAAACCTTAATAACTTTTAGCAACAGCCTCCAACACCCATACTCTCATAGGTCAAAAGTTAGGGAATTTTATGGACTATAAGCCTACGGGATTAACTTTTTGGCCAATCGCAGTTTTTCTCATAGTTTTTCGATTTTTCTATAACAAACATTTTACAACGTTAGTTTTTGCCCTGTAGGCCTCCATAGCGGCACTTTTTGGTCTCAATTTTGACATATTCGGAATCCTCAGAAAATTTTACATTAGATTGAGGTGTTGGAATTTTGAATTTGATTGGAAAAAGTGCCATTTAGAATTAATTAAAATATTTTTTGCAATTCCACTGTGAAACTGTCAACTTTTCCTGTCCTTCTGGAGAAACGAAACGGCCTACTTTTCCCTACTAAAAATAACAGAATGGAAAATTAATACCTTTCAATAACAGTGCTGAAAAGTTCTACTTTTCAGCACTGAAATGGGTGCTGAAAAGTTGAACTTTTCAACACTAGTATTGAAAAGTAACATTTTTCAATATTTTTTTGTTTTGAACGATGAATTTACTAAACACATGAATGTTTGACATAAAATTCCATTAAAGAAGCGTTTTTCGGAATTGCAAAAAATGTTGTAAGCAACTAGTTGCAAAACTTGATTTTTTCAGCACTCGTCGTATTTATCCAACTCGGTAAACCTCGTTGGATAAATGTACAACTCGTGCTGAAAAAATCTTCTTTTTGCAACTTGTTGCATAAACTACTAATTTAGCATTTTGTCGGATTAGGGGTAAAACAGGTTTTCGCCTACTTGATACAGCATTTGACGTATTGATCCCAGCGTAAATAAGATCTATTTTTTTTCAAAAATGTTTTATTTAATTATTTTTTAAATCAAAATTACAACTCCAATACTTCTAACTTACGAGAAATTGTCCGAGAATTCCGAATATGACAAAATTGAAACCAAAAAGTGCCGTCTTCTTGGCATACAGGGCAAAAACTAACGTTGTAAAATGTTTATTCTAGAAAAATCGTAAAACTATGAGAAAAACTGCGATTGGCCAAAAAGTTAAAACCGTAAGCTTATAGGGGAACAGCATCTAATTCCAGCGTGCCTCTAATGTTGGCAGGTCAGAACTTTGACATTCAATTAAAGCTAATTAAAAGCGTTTTCAACTGAAATCGAGTGATAAACAGCTCAATAAGAAGTAAGCAAGCAAGTTTCTATCAAAAGTTTCGCAAAATTAGTTGTTTAAATAGTGAAAATCAGCCAATTGGATGAAGTTAGGAGCAAGTGCCAAACATAGGAGAATTTCCCCTAGTCCATAAAATTACCTAACTTTTGACCTCTGGGAGTATGGGTGTTGGAGGCTGTTGCCAAAAGTTATTAAGGTTTTAAAAAAATCCATTTTTAGCAGTAATTTGCAAAAGCTATGAGTAAAAGTCAAACCGATCCTGGATGTCTATAGCACATTTTGAAGGGCTTCAAAAGACCATTCGAATGCATCTAAGAGAGTTGGAATTGATGAAGTTTCACGGAAATGCGAGCAATTTTAAGATTTTTCATGTGATTTGGACCTCAAATTTTAATGCCCGTTTTAACCCACTTCCCTTTGTCGTAGAGGGCTCATATTTGACATGAGTTCATCTCATGTATAGACAAACAAACCCTGAAAGTTTCATCCAAATCGGTGCACCTCGATACGACCTCTAGAACAAACCGAGCAGAATCTACAAATACTGCCTCTTAACGCAGGGCTGGTTTTAAAAACATTGACAAAGTCACAGAAAAACAAGTCAAACCAAAGATAATATTTTCTAAAATTTCAAGAGTTCTTCTTTCCACGGCTTTTGAAAGATAAAAAAATGTTGAAAAATAGATTTTTGGCGAATTTTGAGATCGAATCACATTTAAAGGGATGTTTGGTTGTAAAGAGTTAAATTGAGTTTAGCATTAAAAAAATATAATTTTACTTACATTTCTTGGTTAAACTCACTCAATTTTCGATGTTATTTAAATTACTTTTGTTATTAAGATTTCTTACGAGAGGTGTATCGTTTATTGACCCATAGTCACCCCCACTGACGGTACATCATTTTTTTAATATCTTCAGATTGGTGCAGAGCATTTCGCCGAAGGTCATTTCGCCGAATGTCGTTTCGCCAAATGGTCGTTTACGAATTAACAAAATATCGTACAAAGCTATATAAAATCGACACAAATTTTGTTAAAGAAAATACACAGGAACTACAGATACCTCGACAGATACTTTATAAAGTTTTTTTTTTCACTCTAACGCTGCCATCAAGGAATTCACAGGGTTTGTGCATAATGCAAAATTAGAAATACTTAGAGTATTTGTGGAAGCTTTATTGTGTTATGCATAAAATGCATTGTAGCCATTTATCTTTTATATTAACTTCTAAAGGTACACAAGTTTAAGGTTTCATCACATTTGAGTGCATTCTTTCAAACATGGCATTTCTTTAAATTTTTGATATGTAATTTTACATTATTTCTGTAAATTTTTGCATTCTTTTTTTAAAGCAAGTTATTTGTTTTATTTTTGTGAGTTTTTGCATTCTTTGAAACATGAGCGGTTCTTTAAATGTTCATCATATAATTTTTAATAAATTATGTGAATTTTTGCACTTTTAGTATTTTAAAACGAATAATCTTTATTATTTCTGTGGGTTTTTGCATTTTTTTGAAACATAAGAGGATCTTTTAATTTTCAAGTCATGAATAACATTATGAAGGTTAAAGTCACGTTAATCAAATAAACAACAACAACTTTCAGTTTTCAGAATATAATTTACATTATTTCTGTAAATTTTTGCATAGTTATTTAAAGAAAATAATTTATATTATTTCTGTGAGTTTTTGAATTCTCTCAAATATGAGCAGTTCTTTTTATTTCAGCTTATAATTTTGAACAATTTTTGTTAGTTTACAGATTCTTTTATTTTTTAAAGCATTTTATTTTAATTGTTTCTGTATGTTTCTGCATTGTGTCGAATATGAGCAATTCCAAAGCAGTTCTTTACTTTTTTTAAAATATATAGTTTTATTATTTTTAATGAATTTTTTTTGTAAACAGTACCGGCACGATGGTCCTCCGGCGAGACAGGGGGTTGGTGCAGGCCACACGAACCCGCCGTAAAACACCAGTGCAGGAAGCACACGATGCGAGCCGGACCAATCGGCACGGAACTGGACATCATTTGAGGTCCCACGATTGGAAGCTCGGGACGTGGAATTGCAGGTCTCTCAAATTTGACGGGAGTATCCGCATACTTTCCGACATATTGAGGGTCCGCAAGTTCAGCATCGTAGCGCTGCAGGAGGTTGGCTGGATAGGCGCGGAAGAGGTACAAGCGTACCCAAGGATTGGCTGTACAATCTACCAGAGCCGCGGCGAAAAAAAGAGGCTGGGGACAGCCTTTATAGTGCTGGGCGAAATGCGCGATCGCGTGATTGGGTGGACCCCGCTCACCGACCGAATGTGCGTGTTGAGGATTAAAGGCCGTTTCTTTAACATCAGCATCATAAACGTGCACAGCCCGCACTCAGGAAGCGAAGATGACGACAAGGACGCATTGTACGAGCAGCTGAACTGGACGTACAACAGCTGCCCAAAACATGACGTCAAAATCGTTATTGGAGATTTTAACGCTCAGGTTGGCCAGGAGGAGGAATTCAGACCGGTGATAGGAAAGTTCAGCGCCCACGTACGCACGAACGAAAACGGCCTGCGACTGATCGACTTCGCCACCTCCAAAAACATGGCCGTACGAAGTACCTGCTTCCAGCACAACCTCCGAGACAAGTACACCTGGAGATCACCACAAGGAACGGAATCACAAATCGACCACGTCGTAATCGACGGTAGACACTTTTCCGACATCATCGACGTCAGGACCTATCGCGGCGCCAACGTCGACTCGGACCACTATCTGGTGATGGTGAAAATGCGCCAACGACTTTCCCTGGCGAAAAGCGTTCGGTACCGCCGCCCTCCGCGGTTGGATCTGGAGCGGCTTAAGTTACCGGAAGTCGCATCCCGGTACGCGCATTCGCTGGAGGCTGCGTTGCCAGGGGAGGGTGAGCTGTTGGAAGCTCCCCTCGAGGACTGCTGGAGGAGCGTCAAGGCAGCCATCACCAACGCAGCAGAAAGCACCATCGGATTTGTGGAACGAGGACGACGGAACGATTGGTTCGACGAGGAGTGTCGAGCGATTTTGGAGGAGAAGAATGCAGCACGGAGGGCAATGCTGCAGTACAATCTCCGTGATTACGAGGTGGCGTATGGACAGAAGCGAAGGCAGCAGCACCAGCTTTTCCGAGCAAAAGTGCGCCACCAGGAAGAGTTGGAGTTTGAGGACATGGAGCAGCTGCATCGCTCAAACGAAACGCGCAAGTTCTACAAGAAGCTCAACGGATCCCGCAACGGCTTCACGCCGCGAGTCGAAATGTGCCGGGATAAAAATGGAGCTATCTTGACGAACGAGCGTGAGGTGATTGACAGGTGGAAGCAGCACTTCGATGAACACCTGAATAGCGCAGAAGCAGAGGCAGGGGTCCAAGGCGGCAGGAGAGAGGACTTCATCGGTACAGCGGGAGAAGGAGAGGAGCCAGTTCCCACGATGAGGGAAGTTAAGGATGCCATCAAGAAGCTGAAGAACAACAAAGCAGCGGGTAAGGATGGTATCGGTGCTGAACTCATCAAGATGGGCCCGGAAAAGCTGGCGTCCTGTCTGCACCGACTGATAGTCAGGATCTGGGAGTCAGAACAGCTACCGGAGGAGTGGAAAGAGGGAGTAATATGCCCGATCTACAAGAAGGGGGACAAGTTAGATTGTGAGAACTACCGTGCCATCACAATCCTCAACGCGGCCTACAAAGTGTTCTCCCAGATCCTCTTCAGCCGCCTATCGCCAATAGCGGAAGGTTTTGTTGGAAGTTATCAAGCCGAATTCGTCATGGGGAGATCAACAACCGACCAAATCTTCACTGTGCGACAAATCCTCCAAAAGTGTCGCGAGTACCAAGTTCCCACGCACCACCTTTTCATCGACTTCAAAGCCGCGTACGACTCAGTCGATCGCGAAGAGCTATGGAAAATCATGGACGAGAACGGTTTTCCCGGGAAGCTGATCAGACTGATCAAGATGACGATGGATGGGGCTAGGTGCTGTGTGAAGATATCGGGTGCGGAATCGGACTCGTTCACTTCACTTGGGGGGCTTCGGCAAGGCGATGGGATCTCTTGTCTCTGTTTCAATGTCGTGCTAGAAGGTGTTATGAGACGAGCGGGCTTCAATATGCGGGGCACGATCTTCAGCAAGTCCAACCAGTTCATCTGCTTCGCCGACGACATGGACATTGTTGGCAGAACGTTCAAGGCGGTTGCGGATGCGTACACCGACTTGAAGCGGGAAGCAGAGAAGGTTGGGCTAAGGGTGAATGTGGCGAAGACAAAGTACCTGCTGGCAGGAGGAACCGAGTCCCTTAGGGCTCGCATTGGACCAAGCGTTACAATCGACGGGGACGAATTCGAGGTGGTGGAGGAGTTTGTATACCTCGGATCGTTGGTGACGTCGGACAACAGCTGCAGCAGGGAAATTCGGAGGCGCATCATCGCTGGAAGTCGTGCCTATTTCGGTCTTCACAAGAGCCTAAGGTCCCGAAAATTCTCCCTACATACGAAGTGTTCCATCTACAAGTCGCTGATAAGACCGGTCGTCCTCTACGGGCACGAGACGTGGACAATGCTCGAAGAGGATTTACGAGCGCTAAGCGTCTTCGAACGTCGAGTGCTAAGGACCATCTTTGGCGGCGTATATGAGAACGACGGATGGCGGCGGAGAATGAACCACGAACTTGCACAACTCTACAACGAACCAAGCATCCGGAAAGTCGCGAAGGCTGGCCGGTTGCAGTGGGCGGGTCATGTTGCAAGGATGCCGGAACGAGCCGACCAATTGAGCCAACGGAACCAGAAGATCAATCCTGCAAAGTTGGTGTTTGTGTCGGAGCCGGTAGGAACAAGACGTAGGGGGGTGCAACGTGCGAGGTGGGTGGACCAAGTGGAGAGCGATTTAGAAAGTGTGGGTGCGCCGCGAAATTGGAGAAATGCAGCCATGGACCGAGCTTGTTGGCGGAGAATCGTGCAGCAGGCCAAGCTAATGGTGTAGCGCCAATAAAAGTAAAGTAAAGTAAAGTAAGTATTTTTAATGGAATTTTTATCCCTCCGAAACAAAATTTTCTTAGTTTTTTTTTTGTTACCGAGCCACGTAGCCCAATGGTAACGCTTCCGCCTCGTAAGCGGTAGATCGGGGTTCAAATCCCGGCTCGGACAAACACAACTAGTGATCTTTTCCCTTCTGGATTCGATTGCTTAGTAAAGGGAAGGTAGTGTATCGTCGCAAACTGGACCTTATCAAGGCACCTTAGGAAGACAACCTATGGAATGTTAACATTAACCTTAACATGTTAACATTAAGTTGATTAATAAACTGTCACTAAATCCGCTATGTAAATGCCGGCCCCGATACTCTTCACGGGTGTTCCCCTCAGGAACAGGGAAAGATTTACTTTACTTTTTTTTGTTATGGAGTGTAACACAACACAGCCTACTAAATTGTTGCAACTATTGTTCGACAATTGATGGTCTTAGTGAAGTTGTCTGAATAATCAAGTAATCTTGTTATCTCAGAATAAGAAATTATGTGACTTACCTTACCTTAAATTATGTAGTATCAGGGAAAGGCAACACACGAATGTGAGGTCAATAAGGATTTTTTTTCGGATTCTGGACTAGAAAAGTGCGAACAAAATAAAAAAAAACATGCTTCGTAATTAAATTTGTAATTTATTAAGCCTTTAACAGCTCACTGGAATTCAAGTACTGATGATTAATACATAGCGATCAGAACATTGAGGGTTTTTGTATAATGTAATAACACACAATTTAAAAAAAAACTAACATTGAGATACTTCCTCCAATAACTTAAATTTTTCCAAACTCAAACAAGCTTCTCCCTCAGTTTTCTCATTCTCTCTCGCACAAACTCATCCACTCCTTCGCTCAGGTCACCAAAGTCCACCTCACTGGTCTTTTCAGCTCCTCCTCCTCCGCAGTGCAAATAACAGTTAAACTCCTCCAACTGAACCTCCTCCTCGGCGAACCCGTCCCCACTGGCTCCGTTCCGCACCCGGAACATCCACCCGGCGGAACAACGCGACGCCGTGCTGAACCACAGATACAACACCCGCTCGGTGAAGCTCATCCGGTACCACTGGTAGCGGTCGGGCCGCGGCCTGAAGCTATCGTACTCGAACCGGCCGGCACGATTGAGCGCCCCGGTCAGTGCCCGCCAGCCGCGATCTCCACCGGACAGGCCCAGCAGTGGGCGCACCTCGTGGTCCGTTACGGCCAACCGGGAGAGGCCGTTCCGTTTGTGGTTCAGCGTGACCTGCAGATGGTGCGTGCGCTGGTGCAAGGCCGGATTGCGGTAGAACTGGACGGTGGCGATTTCGAGCCGGGTTAGAAAGTGGTACGGGCTGGGTTGTGGTGGGAATGGTGGCGCCACTAGTCTGAACGGACACGGGGCGATTGACTTTAGGGGGAGTAGACGGAGAGTCATTTTAGTTTAGAGAGTGAGGATGAAACGACCAAACACCTACCTGCTGTGAAACCCCATAGACTGCCGGTTCTGGGACAGCCGCTGACCGTCGCCACTTTTTTCCGACGTTTGCGACAGCGTTGCGTCCGGCTGTGGCTCTTCTCGGAACAGCCCGTTCATGCGATTTCGCATTTCGAGTGGAATGGCGGCATGCTCACCCCGATCGATGAGCTCCATCCCGTCGATCTGGCTTTGGTCCATGGTGTCTTCCAGCACGATGGGCCTATTGTCCATGGGCACTTCCTCAACATCGTCCGCGTAGCCGGAGTTGTCCCGCTCAATTTTAACCCGCGGAGAGGGCCGCTTCCGAGGCGAGAGATCCTGGACGGTCACATTATTTTCGTCGGCGAATCCAGGCGTGGAACATCGGCTATCGACGGATAGCCGCACTTGCGGAGGAGGACGCCGTGGTGGCGTTGGCCGCTGTGGTGACGGCCGTGGCGTTCCGGGGGCGGCGCCAATCATCGGTCCGCCGAACGTGTTCTGCGTCGAGTGAGCTTCCGGCTGAAAGTTTTCCGAATCGGGCATGGGCATCGTGTCGGGCGTCGCTGGCAGCAAAGGCGGGCTTTCCTCGTAGGCGATCTGGCGAAGTTTGGTGCGCAATGGTTGCCGAGGCGTTTCGAATTGCGTCTCCGAGGCCAAAGCACCGTTGAAAAGCGGTTCAAGCGGGGAGACCGCCGGCGGAGTCTGCGTCGGCAACGTGGCAGGTACTGGTGCAGGTTGCGTTTGTGCTGCTTGCGGAGCCGGAGTTTGCAATGACCCCTGAGGGCCAGCGGGTTGAGAAAGGGCTTCCCGTTCCCGACGAGCTCGCCGCGTCAGTTTAATCACTCCCTCCGGAAGCTCGTTTCGCCGGAACAGATCAATATTTTCCGCGAAAAAAAACCGTACAACTTTATCCAAGTCTGCCAAGACTCGCGCGATTTTTTTCTGGTCGTTCTTGTAACGCTCCTTCAGGCCATTCGTGATGTACTCGTCCAGATTCGTGTAGCGTCTCACGTTGTCCAGATCGGCCCAGAAGCACTCCTCCGGCTTGACATCTTTGCTCAGCGGTGCGGTCTTTGGAGAGCGGTGCGCTTGCTGATGCTGGTCAGCGTCGTCGTCGTCGTCGTCGGAAATGGAAATTACTTCCTGTTGTCCTGGCGTCAACAGGGATAATTCCGAACCGTCAGATTGATGACCCTCGGAAACTTCGGCGACGGCGTTGACGGACGCTTCCGGCTGCTGTGGCACCGGTTCGACAGGTTGGATAGCATCCTGAAAAATTAGTTCAGAATATTAGTTAAACAAAATAAAAACAGAATACAGATAGTACGGGAACAGCATCTAATTCCAGCGTGCCTCTAATGTTGGCAGGTCAGAACTTTGACATTCAATTAAAGCTAATTAAAAGCGTTTTCAACTGAAATCGAGTGATTAATAGCTCAATAGGAAGTGAGCAAGCAAGTTTATATATATATAGTTTTGCAAAATAAGTTGTTAACCCTCTCCCGCCCATGGTTACTCCAGAGCACCAAAACTTTGAACTCAAATATCTCGGAACTGAAACAACTTTTCATTGTGCTTTAAGTTGCAGGTGTTCATGTAGAATGTATACTAACATCTTCCCAAATTTTATCAAATTTGGTCAAGCACAAGCAAAGTTACAGTACGAAATGTAAACAAAAATGGACCAATTTTAGGGAAATAAATAAGACCTGTTTTCGAAAGCCCGTAAAAATTACCAAAAACAAAATTTTATGAAACAAAAAATGTTTTGCTATCATTTGAACCATGGACAAGAACCCCTGTGAATAACATTGTGAGTTTGGGCCGATTTTGCGTGTTTTTCGACCTTTTTCATTTGGTGCACCAGAGCACCACCTAGGCATATGAGCAACTAAATATTTAGGAGCACTTTTTTCTAAATTACAGAAAAAGCTTATTTTTACCAAAACAAAAATTTATAAACGTTTTGACTATTCATTAACAAGACAAAACATTGTTATTAGACCGATGGTTTTATTATTTTCCTTATTTTTCATGAAAATGGTTGTTTGTGAGTTTTGAAAGAGCCAATCAAAGAAATCTGAAAATGCAGAGATTTTTGAATATGTAATTCATTTTTCAGAAATATGGACTTACACCAAAGAATAAGTAGTTTTTAACACATTTCGAAGCATTTTCAAACAACTGAACCAATAGATTTGAAGAAAACGAGATTTTGTGATTTAAAAAAAGTTGCTCATCTTCCTGATGGTGCTCTGGTGCACCACTTCAAATTCAACTTTTTTGCACCAATTCGATGTTTATGGGTCAAAGTAAAGTATTTCCTGCAATATTGTACCAAAATTTAGCCATTTTCTCTTTTTACGATTAGCAAACAGCTCTGGGCGTTAGAGGGTTAAAATAGTGAAAATCAGCTAATTGGATGGAGTTAGGAGCGAGTGCTTAACCTGCCAAACAAACGAAAATTTCCCCTAACTGGAAAAGGATGGAAGAGAAATCCCGTTCTACGATTTTCCGCATCCATAAAACAGTTCGTTCAACATGCTGCAGATCAAAAAATACCTTCTGCTTCTACAATCACAAATTACTTCCCATTCGCACATTGGCGCGCCAATGAGATAAATTTCCTGCCTTGGATACGGGTCCGCCATATTGACTACACGACTCGAGATTTCAAAAGCAGTTTTAGTTTGTAATCGCGAAAATACGTACAGTGAACTCGTTCCGGAGGTAGCGTAGGGTTTGATGTAAGTATACCTAAGCGCCTAACCATTTATGGTGTGCCTATCAACATTTATGTAAGCGAAAAGTGAATTATTTATACATAGTTTGAATTCAAAATCTAACTGTTATTTCTTGTGTACTGTTTTCTCCTGAATGTCCCGCCCGTGTGGATCAGAAAAAAAGACATCGGCCTACTGCGATCATCGATGTTATGTGCCTGAAAAATTGTGCAGCGTTGGTCGGTTGTGTCCAGATACGAGTGTTATCACAACAAAATGTGCAAAAGTCTTGCGTGTGTTTGCTGCTGCTGTTCGTGGTGTCACTGCGACGGGGTTTCCAGGAAAAGAAAAAAAAAATTGTTCGAATTTTTGTGTGTGAAAATTTGGCGATTGCTGATCTGCTCAAAGTGGCCGTGTTTTGCTCTGTCGCAACACTGTGAGAGATTCTCAGCACTGCACTCAGTGAAAAGAGGAAAAAAAAGAAAAATAAATTGAAGGAAGAGAGGAAGAAACGGTTGGGGCAGCGTAGAGACGTCACAGCCGTTTAGCTGTCACAAATAAAGGAAGCATTGACGCTCTCTTCTCAGAACGCATCAGAGATGGTAGTGATGCGAAAAAGAAGGTAGTGTGTGTGCTTTTTGGTTTACCGATGACAGAGCTCGGTCAACACAAACCAAGGCTGTAAAGCCATGAACACAAACACTTTGCGGAAAGATCGTTGTTACCGTAAGACTGTTGGAGGCTTCCGTTTGGTGATTCGGGGGTGGTGTGTGTTTCTAAACGTTGCGTAGTGAAATTGCAACAGTGAGCGCTTTTGAAATTCTTCCCGCTGCATCGCTGCATGTTGGGCAGAAGATTCGTACTCGCTGGAACGAGCGGCGTTTTTGCGGCGCTGGAGACACCGGGATGTGTGGGCGGCGACAAACTGCTGTGTGGTCTGTAGGGACTGCTAATGGAGGTGGGATCGGGTGAGTTCGTTTTATGTTGGATGATAGTAAGAAGAGTGAGTGACTGCTTTGAGGTCTCCCACCATTTGATTTTGCTTGTTGGAAAAAAATAACCTAAATTTTTTTTCCGTGTACTTACAAGCAAAACATGTGAACGTAGTTTACTATCATTTTTGGGGGTTCGGTGAAAGTCATTATATTTTTTACAGCTTCCTGGAATCATCTTTAAATTTATTGCTCATTTGCATTTACAGGGTTGTTACGAAAAACTCGAAAAAAAATCCGCGCCAGATCCGCGCCGACCCCAAAACCCAATCCGCGCGAAATCCGCGCCATATAAAAAAATCGCGACAAACATAGAAGAGAGTAACATAATGAATAAAATTTTAAACGAAAAAAGAATAATACAGAAAGCATTACTGGTCCGTTGATCAGTTGTGGATTCATATCCCACCTGCACCAAGTGGAACCTTTTCTGCCATTTCTGAAACAATATTAGCATTTTTTGTAACACTTTAAATATCGTTGCTTTAAAAACAAATTTAGGAAAAAAATTAAATTCAGACATTTAAAAAAATTAAAACCCTAAAATAAATTACCAAATTATAAAATCTAGGGACTTGATAATTTTCACCAAATTTTCTTCTCTAACTTTCTCTAAACTAAAATATGACTCCGAAAATGATTCGAACTAAGAAAATGGCAAAAAAACAATTATTTAATAATTTAATGATCAAATAATAAAATAATTAAATAATTAAATAACTAAATAATTAAATAATTAAATAATTAAATAATTCAATAATTTAATAATTAAATTGTTAAATAATTAAATAATTAAATAATTAAATAATTAAATAATTAAATAATTAAATAATTAAATTATTAAATATTTAAATAATTTAATAATTTAATAATTTAATCATTTAATAATAATTTAATAATTTAATAATTTAATAATTTAATAATTTAATAATTTAATAATTTAATAATTTAATAATTTAATAATTTAATAATTTAATAATTTAATAATTTAATAATTTAATAATTTAATAATTTAATAATTTAATAATTTAATAATTTAATAATTTAATAATTTAATAATTTAATAATTTAATAATTTAATAATTTAATAATTTAATAATTTAATAATTTAATAATTTAATAATTTAATAATTTAATAATTTAATAATTTAATAATTTAATAATTTAATAATTTAATAATTTAATAATTTAATAATTTAATAATTTAATAATTTAATAATTTAATAATTTATTAATTTAATAATTTAATAATTTAATAATTTAATAATTTAATAATTTAATAAGAACTTTCTTGAAACATTAAAAAATTAAGAATTAAAAAAATCCATGGTAATTTTTTTTGTTTAATTGAATATGTAAATTCTGAAATTTTCAATTTTAGACGGAGATTTTAGCAGATTGCTAAGTGGATTCCGTCATGTTTTGATAATTGGGAGTAGAACCAATTCTACACAAATCAGAGTGGCAACAGAATCTTTCAATTTTTAATATAACACAAATTTCAAAATTTAAAATTCAGTTTGAAAAAACTTAAAAAATCTAAAAAGATCTTAAGCTTTTTGAAATTCTGTAATTTTTCGAATTTTGTAATTTTGAAATTGTAATTAATATGCTCGCTCAATATTTATTGTATGCTAAATTAAAAAATGCCTTGGAAACTTTGGAACCCTGTATCGATCAAAAAAAAATCTAAGGGTTAAATCATCCGGAACATACCCTAAGAATCATTTATGTACATCCTTATGTCTAAATCTTTGGAAAAAGTTTAAAATATGAGTCAGAAGATAAAATTTAAATGTATCATGTGAATAATTATAAAAAAATATTTAAACCAGGTAAGCAAATGTTAACAAAAATTATGAGTTGTAATGTTATGTAAAATTTATATAAGAAATCTCAATACATTTTGAAAAATAAACGCTCCTTGAAGATTATTTTGAAGATTCGTATTAAGAAAAAAACAATGAATAATTTTCAGAAGAAAATTTTCTTCATTAACAACTTCTTAGAAATTGATGTTTTTGCACTCAAAGAAAAAGATTGAATTTATTTAATTGCTTATAATATTTTCCTTTGTAACTTGAAGAAATTCTATCGTTCTAAATTATTTTATTTATGAAAATTGCTATCCGCGCGAAATCCGCGCCTGAACAAAATTAGCCAGCAAATCCGCGCCAGATCCGCGCGATACGCGCCATCCGCGCCATCCGCGCGATCCGCGCCGTCCGTAACAACCCTGCATTTATCTATACACCATATAGTTCATTTTAATTTTTATTTTATTCCTTATCCCATTCCTTATCCTTTATCCTACCATTCCTCCTATCATATTTGATAAAATTTACAAAATCAGCAATGGAACCATCTGGAGCGCTCGTGCTTTAAAAAATAATTATTAATTTTTCAGCTTCCTGGAATAAACTTCCAACTTACTGCTTATATGTATTTATAATTTATTTTATTTCCATATTATTCCTTAACCTATTCCTTATCCTTTATCCTACCATGCCCCAATATAATATATAATCAAACTATATAAACCCATGACATTAACAAAACCAGCAATGGAATCATCTAGAGCATTTGTGCTTTAAATTATAGTTATTCATTTTACAGCTTCCTGGAATCATTTTTAAGTTTACTGCGTATATGTATTTATCGATTCACTATATAACCTATATCAATTGGCATATAATTGCTCATCCTTTTCCTTTATCCTACCATTCCCCCATACCATAAATGATCAAATTGAAAAAACTTACGACACTTACAAAAACTGCATTCACAAAACACGCCACATCAAAACTGATCCGGAGCGTTTGGTACGGTATGTCCACGCATCCTTCCTCCCCTGTAGATTCTGTGAAATGTGATCCGTTCACAGAATCCTCTCTGCGGTAAACACAACGCAGTAGGGCTGGCCGCTTTAATTTTTGTATTACATTTTCGGGTGTTCTCGGATGTACTGCAATTATTAATATTGACAAGAAAAGTGCTTGGGGCGTCATCTAATCACAAGACTTTCCAGCATGCTTTCATCGGACTGGCTGCGTTTGTGTTAGATTAGATAGATTAGATTAGATTAGAATGTCCCGCCCGTGTGGATCAATCGGACCGCGCACTGGACTCACAATCCAGAGGTTGCCGGTTCGAATCCCGCGGCGGGCGCTCTAAAATTCTTTGTGTAAATATGGGTATTCGGCGCCGTCGCTCCGTGCCATACTTTCATACACTTAGGAGCCCAGGGCGGCGAAGTCCTTGTAGATAAAAAGGAAGACACTAGTGGTTGGTACTAGCAATGGTGGCCGACAGCTATAAAGTCAACTTCGTTTTTTCTCCTGAAATCTTTCCTAGTGTTGGATCATGTTTATCTTTTGCAATTTCTTCTTTCGCACGTTGTTACAATTTATTGGTCCTAAGAATTTTATAAAAAATAAGCAAAAGTACAATAGTAATATTTGTTTGTGTTAATTCTTTGATCATTGCATAAATTGAGTAAGGCCTCGAACCTCACTTGTTTGAAGAAAAGGGTGAAGATTGAAAACAATGGACAGTGACAGAAATATACTATTTAAAGAATCAATAGTAAAAGAAAGAAAGTAATTTATGAAGTAAATAAATAAATTAACAATGGTTAATAAATAGAGGTAAAAAACAAGCTTAGATTGTATTGAGGGCAATTTATAGGGCAAATAATAAATTATTCAAATAGATAAATAAAGAAAAGGCACATGCTAAACAAAATTGACATCGCCTTAAACAAAAATTGTCCACTTTGTTGCCATATTATCCCTGCAAAACCTTATTTCCCAACTCTCAAATATTAGAACTTAAGACAGTACCAACCGGCCTTTCAAAACTTTTACATATTAGACTAAAACTACTTAACCTATTCCAACTTTTTTTGTTTGTCCATACTCCTAGGCCATTACTAGTACTACTAGCCTTATCACTTAAATTGCCGTTTTCACTTGATATCCGAAGAAAGGGTGATTTTTAATGGGGTGTCCAAATTACCCCCACTGTCCATATTACCCCAAACTCCCCTATTAAATTAAACAGCATCTTAAATCTGAAATCAAAACAGATTTGGAAATTTTTTTAAATGAATATTTTAGATAGTTTCAAAAATTTCTCTTTTAAAAACAATTCGTCCGTCATCAGAAATTTACATTTTAATTCCTAGAAAAGGTTGAGAACCGCTGGTCTAGATTATCTCCTGAACCGCTGAACCGATTTGGACCGTTTTGGCCTCATTCGATCCGTCTTGGGGTCCCATAAGACCCTAGTTAATATTATAAAGTTTTGAAGAGTACTTCAAAAGTTGTGCTTAAAAAAACGGTTTCAGCAAAAGTCCGGAAGATTGTAAAAAGGATGGTTTTTGTAAGAAAACCGGTCATGTTATACATTTTTAGAAATGTATTCAAACGACCTTTCCAATGAGCCAAAAACATTGAAGATCTGACAGAGATATCAAAAGTTATGAACACTTAAGTGTTATTTATACAATTTTTAGAGACCCTTTGTCAGTTAGATAATTGAGAGAACTTTTAAATGAATCCAAAATATCGAAGATCTGATAACCCTATCAAAAGCTATGAGCACTTTAGAGCGTCCAATTTCTCGGGGTTACAAATTTCCCGGGAAACGGGAAATTTTCAGCCAATTTCCCGGGAATTCCCGGGAAATTTTAAATTTATTGAAAATTGATATGATCTTGATTTTAATTAATATTATGCAAAAAAAACTGTATAGGACATCAACATTAATGGTTTAAATAAGTGTGAAGATCAATAAACAGCTTAACTGCATGTAAAATGTATATTGGTATTTTTTGATGAGAAATTTTAAACTTGCCTCTGTGACCAGTTTATTGAAATGAGAAAAAAAAAACATGCAGAAATTGTGTTTTTCATGACAAATGCTGGTTTAAGCAAATGGTAAAGCTTTTTAGTGTTGGTTTTACTCCAAACAATCCAATGTCCTCAAATATTTGAAGAATGCTTTGAATATATTTTTGCATTTTTTGAGAACAAGCAATAGAAAGTAATTTTTCAATGATTTTTTTTTTGTATTATTATGCAACATGTTTTAAATTATATGATAAATTAACATCATTCCACAAAAAGTCTTCTATTTTTTCACATTTAACCCATCTAACACCTGGAGTGGCACCAGTGCTCCATAATTCTTTTACTTCAGTAGTAGGTATTCAAAATTCAACCAATTGAATTAATTCTTTTTGCACAAATTCGATTTTTATCTCATTTGATCATGGTAAACAAAAACGTAAAAATATCTCAATTTTAATTTGGAGGTAAGCAGATAATATTGTTTTGATGAAATAACATCAATCTGTTAAAGCTTACCTAATGGTAATAATATAATACTCATTAAGCATGATCTATTCCCAGTTGCTACAAAAATTTATATTATCAGAAATAATTTTGAAATAATAATTTCTGATAATCTGATTAATTATATATACACCAAACAATACATTTAATTGAACAAAATCATATTAAGTTTGTTCATTTACTATTTTTTTCAGACCATTTTCAAAAAATAATTCCAAAAATTTAAGAAAATGTATACTTCCGCTTGAATTTCGGGAATTCCCGGGAAAAGGGAAATATTTTTTTTCGGGAAATCCCGGGAATTCCCGGGATTTTTTTCCCGGGACGGGAAATTGGACGCTCTACTTGAGTGTTATTTAAACAGCTTTTAGAGGCCGGATCTCAGATATTTCGATGAAAATAATGTCCGGGTCCATCATGCGACTAGTTGCAACTTAGATAATTGAAAGACCTTTCAAATGAGCCTTAAACATATAAATTTGAGGGAGCCACAAACCACCTAAAGGTGGATTAAGCAACGTTTTTCATTGAAAACTTGATATAAAACGTAAAAAAATACAGTCGGTCAATCCATCAATCGAAAGATCACAAGAGCAATTCTCTACCAAAACCGGAAATGGATTTTATTTGTATTTTTTTATTTGGCTCAAACTTTGTGGGGGCCTTCCCTATGACTAATTAACTTTTTTTGTGTCATTGGTTCCCCCATACAAGTCTCCATACAATTTTGGCCGCTGTCCATACAAAAATGGTATGTAAATATTCAAACAGCTTTAACTTTTGAGTGAATTTTCTGATCAATTTGGTGTCTTCGGCAAAGTTGTAGGTATTGTTGAGGACTATTGAGAAAAAAATAGGTACACGGAAAAAAATTGCAGATTTTTTTAACCATTTTTTTTCCACAAAAACTCAATTTCCCAAAATACGTATTTTTTTTTTATTTTCAAGATTTTTTGATATGTTTTAGAAAACAAAAATCCGCAACTTTTGAGCCATAGAAAAACATGGTCAAAAAATCTGCCGCCGAATGATGAATTTGAAAAATAGTGATTTTTGGAAAAAAAAAAACGAAATTTCATGCTAACACTAATTTGACGTTATTTTTTAATGCAAAATTGAATTTGCAATCGAAAACTACTTTACAGATTTTTTGATAAAGGGCTCCGTTTTCAAGATATAGCCACCGAAAGTTTGATTTTAGCGAAATATTTGCAGTTTTTCGATTTTTAAAAATAGTGACCATGAGTGACCATTTCTGAAAATATATATATATTTTTTTTTTTTTTGAAGAGTTCAGAAAATTTGCTATAAAATTGTCTAAGAGACATTGAAGATTGGACCTCGGGTTGCTGAGATACAGCCGCTTTAAGAAAAAGAAACACGAAAATTGAAGGTTTCTAAGTCTCACCCAAACAACTCACTATTTTCTAATGTCAATATCTCAGCAATTAATGGTCCGATTTTCAATGTTAAAATATAAAACATTCGTGAAATTTTCTGATCTTGAGTTTGAAGTTTGTGCCAAATCAAAAAATAAAAATGGTCGAAATCGGCCGATTTCATAGAGAGTTGCTCACAAGAAAAGCTTTCACATGAAGGTAAAAGCAGATTATTATGTTTAACAATCGATTTGCTATGATTTTTTGGACATTGGCCGATCTGTAAACTGTTCCGAATATGAGGGATGACTGTATAAGAAGACAAAAACTTCCCTGGTTGCTGTGTACCATTAATGCTTCGTAGGGTAGTATTGAATAAAACTTGAAATAAAATTTTGAAAGAGATTGGTTTATCAGTTTTTGTATTAGAAATTAGTGATAGCTGTCACTAATTTGTCTAATCGTGTCTTACCTACAAGGTATTAGACAAAAGGAAAATGCAGCAGCCGGAAACTACGCTTTCGCAGGTAATAACTGTTTGGTACCTATAAAATTTGTAGGTAAGTTAGGCTAGTATATAAGCTCGTTGTATCTCACACTACATTATCATTCAACTGACACAACTGATAGATTCCACCACATCACCATGGATTCCTGCCAATCACCGCTCCGTCGTACGACCACCCAGCGCCGTTCGATAGGCTCGTCCAAGCGTACAACCCGCCGATCCACAACCGGCATTTCACCGTTGGCCATGGCTCTGCTAAGATCCCAGCTCGAGCGGAAGGAAGTAGCGCTTCTTCAGCAGGAACTGCTAGCGAATAGGGTCCGCGCCAATGATCATAAGGAAGCACACGCTATCGACGTTGACCGGCAAGGAGTTGTCACTAATTTGGACAATGTACAAGCGAAGCCCAAGAGCGGTCAAAAGTTTCGTGCTGTGCGGAGGAGGATGTCCAAAGTGGTGGCACGAGTGTTTCATCGGAGATCGTCGAAAAAGTCCGAGAAACGACGCGATGAAGAGGCCAAGGGCTTGGGACGATTTCCGGTAACGGAGCTGTGAGGAACTTTAGTTTGAAGATGCATGCTTGTACGCTAAAATAGGTTTTGGGTTTGTTGATTTTCTCTTAAATATATTTTGCAAAAAACAGCTTTGGTGTGTTCTCTTTTCTAATTTTTAGTCAAAGTCTTCGATTTTTTTGTGGCCCTTTCGGGTCTAGTCTAATTTCGTCTAATTTTCCGAATTTACCAGGCACCCATTTATTTATTTCATATTTCATGAACAGCCTTAAGGGCCGGTCATAAAACTATAGCCTCTCCTCAGTGTGGAGGGCGCAAAATGGAGAAACGTTTTTTCATCATAAATAACTTTTTTGTCTGAAAAACTAAATCCTTGATTTTGAAATGATGTGCAGGTAGTTATGTCGGAGATATGACACGAATGTATGAAAACATTGCCGGCAATTATAAATGCGTTCAACATGCGTCAAGATAACACAACAGCCTCAAAATGACTAAATCTACGCTATTTTCAATCAATCACTCACCCGTGCTTCGACCAGCGGATCTGCAGGTGCAACCAAAGCGTCCTCCGACGGAACCAACGGATCTACCGGCGGAACCAACGACTCCACCTGCACCAACGCAAACGACTCCACCTGTTGGGTCGGTTCCAGCGCCGTGATGACCTCCGCCGTGCTCTGATAGAACGGCCCACCATTCGGAACCGGTCTCATTTCATGGGGCTGCGTCATGGCCATCTCCGACTGCATCTGCGCAAACTCCGAGCCTTCGGAGTGCATCGATTCGTCCGCAACCGAGCTGACGTCCAGCGGCGTAATCCCGATCATCGTCTCGCTCTCAGATTCGTCATTATCGCCCGCATACGCTCCCAGGCCAAACCGTTGGTTAAGCGCGTCGTCCTCGAAAACGAGCCACCGAAGCGATCGATAGCAAAGGGAGCGGGGCGGGTTGCCGGCGAGCAAAGCGTAAACCTCTTTGACATCGATTCGTTCGCGGGCGTTTGACCGGTTTGTCAGCGCGTCCAGAAGCGGATCCATTTGTGGTTGTGGTTCCGGCGGAATAGTCGCTGCTGCCGCCACTGCTTGCTTGGATTCGTAATTGCGCTGGGCGTTCATCAGGTACTCCGGCAGCTTCACCAGCTTCGAGCCCCAATGTTTGAAGCCTGTTCGGACCTTCTCCAGCACCTTATCCTCGTGCTGCAACAGCAAGTTGTCCTTCCGCATGCGGACCCAGCTCTCACTGATTCCGGCGGCATCCAGCTGCACCTTATAATCCTGGTAATCTTCGTCGCTGCGCATCCTCTTGGCCAGGGCCAGATGCAGCCGGTACTCGTAGTACTCGCTCTCGAACCTGAGCTTGTACAACGGCACCCGGATGCGGAACTCTGGCGTTTCGACGTAAGCTTGAAACAGCTTGTACCGGTAAGCCTTTGCGTCCGCCTCGATCGCGGCCGGGTCAGTGTATTTCCTCTGCTCGATGACTTCCTGGCGGGCGATCTCGCGGATGTTTGTCTTACAGAAAAAAATCTCCCGCGCGTACGGATTCTCCCACGGCGCACGGTCCTTCTTCTGCTTCTTCTTCGCCGGTTCCACGGCGGTCTCCACCGGCGGAACAACTTTGCTCGATTTCGGCCCAGGCTTTCCTGTTCTTATCGGTTCACGTACCTCCTTTGCTCTCAGCCGGATGTTCTCCTGCAAAGCGGTCACCTTTGCACTCATCTGCGGCTCCACGGGTTTCCTGAACACGGCCTTCGCCTTTTTTGTCGGCGCCATCGCACCGGACAAGCAAATAGTCGGGGGAAAAATCAAAACCTTTACCGTGATTTCCGTTTAAAATTCGGCACGATTGTTTGAAGTTTCGCGGCGCAAATTACGAGGGGATAGCAAATCGGTTTGTTTATTTTTACTTGTAACCTGTAACCTTGCACGGTCAGCTGGAGGTACTCACAATCAAGTTCGGTTCTCGAACTGAAAATGAGTGGTTTTCTGAATTTCTCGAGTTTTTTTTTTTAAAGGACCAATAACACGTAAGGTGAGGAAGGCAAAACACAAAAAATCACTGGAAACCCTATAGAATTTCATTTGAGACTCATAAGAATATCATTGCAATTTCAACTACAATTACTTAGTTTAGAATATTTAAGTAAAGTAAAACCACAGACAAACAGACGGGACACTCGAGTGCCGAATCATCGTCCTTCTAAAACGGTTATTTCAAATGCAATTTTGTTTCGGCATCCACTCACCCGGCGCTGATGGCGCTGCTGTCGTGACAGCTCGCCCATCTTTTCTCAGTGTGTGTGATGTGTGTTTTTAAGTTGAGCGTGAGCACGTGTGAGGCAGCAAATGAAAACAAAACAATTATGATGGAATTCAGGAATTCTAACTGTAGGGTCCTATGCGATGCAAGTCACCGAACTTGTATTTATATTTCACCACACCTTGCATGCATATCGCGTTTGCATCACACCTTGCGTGCAAGCCTTTGTGTTCGATTCTGACACAAGAGCGCGTGGTTGTTTAGTCGAGAGAAAGCCACCGGCCGGAATGGACAGGGAACGACGACGCGAACCGATGGTTAGTGGGCGGACGGGTGGAAGGCCATCGGTGACAATCGGAGTGAGCACGGAAGTTTAGGACACTACAATTGGCGACGAGAGTAAAAAAAAGAAGGAATTCGGCATGGGTCATCTGTGTTTTAATGGTGAAATTTATGTTTGTTTACAAAAAAAAAAAATATAATAAAAGCAAATGGACCTAGTAAATTTTGTGAGGGAGAAAACAAAAATGTGTTGTGCTGTTGTGAAAAATGAGGAAAGTGTTGTGGTTGGGTGTGTTTACAAAAAAAAAAAAAAAAGAAAAAAATGTGAGTAATTGAATGAAATTGTGAAAATTCGGAATGCTGAGCCGAAAAAAAAATAAAATGAGGTTTGGCAATAATTTCTTAAGCTAAAGGCAGCAGGTAACGAAGGGAAACTGTTTAGCTTCGCTTGAAAATAAGTGAATTGCTTCGAAATTTTGATTTGATTGAGGCTGAAAACAAAAGCCTTATTGCATAGTTTATATTGAAAGCAGATTTGGAGGAAATTTTGGGGAAAAAAAAGATGGGTTTGGTGTGCATAATGGCTTTAAATAAGGAAATTGGCGGATTACTGGCGGTAGCACTGACGTGTTTGTGCCAAAGTTTATTATTACTGATGTGAAAGAATTGTGATGTGAATGACTTATGTTAGTGGCTGACTGCTCAGAAAACCACCAACAAATGAAACTGATAAAAGGTAAAGGTTCAATGCCAGCGAGGATCGATATAAGATCTGGATATTTTGAGAAGTGTAAGATATCGATGCCGTCGAGGATAGATATGAGTTTCGGCCGTCGTTGAGACGTGCAAGAGATCGATGCCTGCGTGGATCGATATGAGGTTCGGCCATCGTTGAGATGTGCAAGAGATCGATGCCTGCGTGGATTGATATGAGGTTCGGCCGTCGTTTAGATGTGCAAGAGATCGATGCTTGCGAGGATCGATATGAGGTTTGGATATTTCTGAGAAATGTAAGAGATCGATGCCTGCGTGAATCGATATGAGGTTCGGCTGTCGTTGAGATGTGTAAGAGATCGACTTCAACGAGGATCGATTTGAGGTTTAGATGTTTTGAGAAGTGCAGGAAATCGATGCCTGCAAGGATCGATATGAAGTTCGGCCGAAATTGAAAAGTACATAGTACATTGTAACAGCATGGAATAATACAAGATTCGTTATAGTGAGTTTAAATCTGCCGTTTTTGAGACGTGTTCGGAATTGAAGCCTGGAGGGCTCAATGTGTGAGAACTTCTTCCATGCAGATGTCAATGTTTGAGTTGTTTGTCACATAGATGGCAACATAGTGACGTCACTTATGAACTAAAAAAAAAACGGGGTGTTGTAATGCTAAATTATGTGCAGCGGGTATTCCAGAGAGTTTAAAAGTTCTAACTGTTGTGGAAAGCATCATTACACATCTAGAAAGAGTTTGATTGTTTCACTAGTGATTGTGGAGATAGTAGAGTTTCTGAAAAGGAGTCATATATAAATGACACGTCCAAAGACAGGATTCCAGCGTAGAATGATGAACTTCACTCGACACCGAGCTTGAAACAGTTAACGTTATTTGACATAACAGTCGTTTTTAAAGCAATGATCAAAAAAAAAAAAAAAAAGAACGAAAAAATTTGTTAGAGAGGATGAGAAGTGTTATGCTGTTAATGTTACCGGAATGGTTTTATGAATTGATGTTGTTGTAAATTTAATTAAGGTTGATGAGTCAAGCATTTAGCAATGTATTATCCGCGCACCACCAAACCGAAGTGCGCATCTCTTCTGTTGCGCCTTACAAAAAAAAATGAGTGGTTTGTCGTAAGCGTGTACATGAGCCTATGGCGCAACAGGCTTTGACAGGTTGCGCTCGTGTTTTGATTTTTGTCTGCCTTCACAATAAACAGTCAAAGGCAAGTATGCCGTTACAAGTTGGCTGACAAGCTTTGCAGCACAGAGCAGGAGGTCTATAATGTGATGAAGGTTCAATAATAAAAAAGGTTACAATTATTGCAGGAGCACTTGATGAATTAAAAAAATAAAGGAGATGCGGCGAGCATGTTTTGATATGTGATTTTGCAGTTACTCAGGATTTGTGGACAAATTTTGCCAAATTTATGTAGAATGTGCGAAGGAATAACGGAATAGATGTTGCAACAGTTGGAACAACTGAGTACTGAAGTTTCAACACTTACTTTGTGAAGAGGATGAAGGTTTTGGTAACTTTACGCAAACAAGCTCGAGAAGGATGAACAATTGTACTATCAGTAAATGTGAAGGATCAGTGGAAGCAACACACATTTAGTGTCTTTTGTATGAGTAACCGAAGTTCACGCGTGGAATGTAGTTTGGAAAATTGGTTATAACTTCTAGTGATTAGAGTTGTTTATTGTAGAAGATGCAATGCATAGATTGTTTTGAAGCCCACAGAATGTTTGACAGATTGTAGATTCTTTTCACAACCACTATTGTACATCACATTAAGGAGAAAAAAAAAGAAAAAAAAATAAGAAAAAGCGCTGACTGACAACGTGATTTGAAAAAAAAGTTTCAGCTTGTCCTTTGAAGAAGTGCTTCTGATACGAGAGTTTACAGACAGCTAGCTAACAATTATGTTTAGCTACGGTTTGGTTAAATAGATCCGCGTCATTGATACATGCGGTGACTTGATTATGAATGCAATATTGGAGTGTACTGTCCGTTTCCCTGGAAGGTACACGCCGCGAGACATTTCAGAATGTGCCGTAGACATTGTTGCCAGTGATTTTCTGCTTCTGTGCAATAGAAAAAAGCATCTGACAACAATGACAAGCGAAAAACGAGCATTTGTCGAAAGTGCGGCGCGCCATTCGAGGCTGGTTTGCCGCGTGTCTTTTTGGGCAAAACGGTCAATATCAATATTGAAGGGTAACAAATATAGAAAAAAATCTCTGGAGAGTAAACTATATTGCTATCGATAATAGTTGCCAATGAAAAGATTTTAATTTATGGTTTGGTTAGGTTTCTTAATGTTTTGAGAGACATGATCGTTTTGGAAGTTTAATTCTTCCAATCATGTTTTGTTGGTTTAAAATTTGGTTGATAAAAGAACGTAGAACGTCACTTTTTGTGACATTCGTGCTCCGATTGTTGACAAACTCTTTAATGAATTTAGTTTAAACGTCTTAGTCAAAATGCTGCCCGCATCGGACATTTTATCGAGACATTTCTTCGGTAATGAACTTTTGGCTCATTAATTTTTGCCAAAAAGACATCTCATAGACATCTACGAGCCCGTCGTGACTGAGGTTGAGCATAAAAAAAGGATTTATTCGAGCTGGATTTTGCCTGAAGGTAGTCAAAGAATTTGTCATCAAATAAAAAAAATCGTGTTGGAGAGAAGTGTACAGGATTACAATGACTGTTTGTTTGATTATTAGATTTTGAATTGAAAGAATAGGTGAAGAATGGATTATAAGTTTTTAGTATTGCCGAGAGTATTGCCCTTATTTCTGGCCAAACAATTATAGTCTTCTTTTAGTTTTACAATATATAAGCCTGAAGCAAGTTCATGGAGAGAGTGATAATGTTATATTTTTGAAGGTACGTTCAAGAATGAGTCATCTGTAGATTTGACAGTTATTTGTTTTTTTTATTAAGGTAAGATGGGGGTGTAGGGTCCTATGCGATGCAAGTCACCGAACTTGTATTTATATTTCACCACACCTTGCATGCATGCATCACACCTTGCGTGCAAGCCTTTGTGTTCGATTCTGACACAAGAGCGCGTGGTTGTTTAGTCGAGAGAAAGCCACCGGCCGGAGTGGACAGGGAACGACGACGCGAACCGATGGTTAGTGGGCGGACGGGTGGAAGGCCATCGGTGACAATCGGAGTGAGCACGGAAGTTTAGGACACTACAATTGGCGACGAGAGTAAAAAAAAGAAGGAATTCGGCATGGGTCATCTGTGTTTTAATGGTGAAATTTATGTTTGTTTACAAAAAAAAAAAATATAATAAAAGCAAATGGACCTAGTAAATTTTGTGAGGGAGAAAACAAAAATGTGTTGTGCTGTTGTGAAAAATGAGGAAAGTGTTGTGGTTGGGTGTGTTTACAAAAAAAAAAAAAGAAAAAAATGTGAGTAATTGAATGAAATTGTGAAAATTCGGAATGCTGAGCCGAAAAAAAAATAAAATGAGGTTTGGCAATAATTTTTTAAGCTAAAGGCAGCAGGTAACGAAGGGAAACTGTTTAGCTTCGCTTGAAAATAAGTGAATTGCTTCGAAATTTTGATTTGATTGAGGCTGAAAACAAAAGCCTTATTGCATAGTTTATATTGAAAGCAGATTTGGAGGAAATTTTGGGGAAAAAAAGATGGGTTTGGTGTGCATAATGGCTTTAAATAAGGAAATTGGCGGATTACTGGCGGTAGCACTGACGTGTTTGTGCCAAAGTTTATTATTACTGATGTGAAAGAATTGTGATGTGAATGACTTATGTTAGTGGCTGACTGCTCAGAAAACCACCAACAAATGAAACTGATAAAAGGTAAAGGTTCAATGCCAGCGAGGATCGATATAAGATCTGGATATTTTGAGAAGTGTAAGATATCGATGCCGTCGAGGATAGATATGAGTTTCGGCCGTCGTTGAGACGTGCAAGAGATCGATGCCTGCGTGGATCGATATGAGGTTCGGCCATCGTTGAGATGTGCAAGAGATCGATGCCTGCGTGGATTGATATGAGGTTCGGCCGTCGTTTAGATGTGCAAGAGATCGATGCTTGCGAGGATCGATATGAGGTTTGGATATTTCTGAGAAATGTAAGAGATCGATGCCTGCGTGAATCGATATGAGGTTCGGCTGTCGTTGAGATGTGTAAGAGATCGACTTCAACGAGGATCGATTTGAGGTTTAGATGTTTTGAGAAGTGCAGGAAATCGATGCCTGCAAGGATCGATATGAAGTTCGGCCGAAATTGAAAAGTACATAGTACATTGTAACAGCATGGAATAATACAAGATTCGTTATAGTGAGTTTAAATCTGCCGTTTTTGAGACGTGTTCGGAATTGAAGCCTGGAGGGCTCAATGTGTGAGAACTTCTTCCATGCAGATGTCAATGTTTGAGTTGTTTGTCACATAGATGGCAACATAGTGACGTCACTTATGAACTAAAAAAAAAACGGGGTGTTGTAATGCTAAATTATGTGCAGCGGGTATTCCAGAGAGTTTAAAAGTTCTAACTGTTGTGGAAAGCATCATTACACATCTAGAAAGAGTTTGATTGTTTCACTAGTGATTGTGGAGATAGTAGAGTTTCTGAAAAGGAGTCATATATAAATGACACGTCCAAAGACAGGATTCCAGCGTAGAATGATGAACTTCACTCGACACCGAGCTTGAAACAGTTAACGTTATTTGACATAACAGTCGTTTTTAAAGCAATGATCAAAAAAAAAAAAAAAAAGAACGAAAAAATTTGTTAGAGAGGATGAGAAGTGTTATGCTGTTAATGTTACCGGAATGGTTTTATGAATTGATGTTGTTGTAAATTTAATTAAGGTTGATGAGTCAAGCATTTAGCAATGTATTATCCGCGCACCACCAAACCGAAGTGCGCATCTCTTCTGTTGCGCCTTACAAAAAAAAATGAGTGGTTTGTCGTAAGCGTGTACATGAGCCTATGGCGCAACAGGCTTTGACAGGTTGCGCTCGTGTTTTGATTTTTGTCTGCCTTCACAATAAACAGTCAAAGGCAAGTATGCCGTTACAAGTTGGCTGACAAGCTTTGCAGCACAGAGCAGGAGGTCTATAATGTGATGAAGGTTCAATAATAAAAAAAGGTTACAATTATTGCAGGAGCACTTGATGAATTAAAAAAATAAAGGAGATGCGGCGAGCATGTTTTGATATGTGATTTTGCAGTTACTCAGGATTTGTGGACAAATTTTGCCAAATTTATGTAGAATGTGCGAAGGAATAACGGAATAGATGTTGCAACAGTTGGAACAACTGAGTACTGAAGTTTCAACACTTACTTTGTGAAGAGGATGAAGGTTTTGGTAACTTTACGCAAACAAGCTCGAGAAGGATGAACAATTGTACTATCAGTAAATGTGAAGGATCAGTGGAAGCAACACACATTTAGTGTCTTTTGTATGAGTAACCGAAGTTCACGCGTGGAATGTAGTTTGGAAAATTGGTTATAACTTCTAGTGATTAGAGTTGTTTATTGTAGAAGATGCAATGCATAGATTGTTTTGAAGCCCACAGAATGTTTGACAGATTGTAGATTCTTTTCACAACCACTATTGTACATCACATTAAGGAGAAAAAAAAAGAAAAAAAAATAAGAAAAAGCGCTGACTGACAACGTGATTTGAAAAAAAAGTTTCAGCTTGTCCTTTGAAGAAGTGCTTCTGATACGAGAGTTTACAGACAGCTAGCTAACAATTATGTTTAGCTACGGTTTGGTTAAATAGATCCGCGTCATTGATACATGCGGTGACTTGATTATGAATGCAATATTGGAGTGTACTGTCCGTTTCCCTGGAAGGTACACGCCGCGAGACATTTCAGAATGTGCCGTAGACATTGTTGCCAGTGATTTTCTGCTTCTGTGCAATAGAAAAAAGCATCTGACAACAATGACAAGCGAAAAACGAGCATTTGTCGAAAGTGCGGCGCGCCATTCGAGGCTGGTTTGCCGCGTGTCTTTTTGGGCAAAACGGTCAATATCAATATTGAAGGGTAACAAATATAGAAAAAAATCTCTGGAGAGTAAACTATATTGCTATCGATAATAGTTGCCAATGAAAAGATTTTAATTTATGGTTTGGTTAGGTTTCTTAATGTTTTGAGAGACATGATCGTTTTGGAAGTTTAATTCTTCCAATCATGTTTTGTTGGTTTAAAATTTGGTTGATAAAAGAACGTAGAACGTCACTTTTTGTGACATTCGTGCTCCGATTGTTGACAAACTCTTTAATGAATTTAGTTTAAACGTCTTAGTCAAAATGCTGCCCGCATCGGACATTTTATCGAGACATTTCTTCGGTAATGAACTTTTGGCTCATTAATTTTTGCCAAAAAGACATCTCATAGACATCTACGAGCCCGTCGTGACTGAGGTTGAGCATAAAAAAAGGATTTATTCGAGCTGGATTTTGCCTGAAGGTAGTCAAAGAATTTGTCATCAAATAAAAAAAATCGTGTTGGAGAGAAGTGTACAGGATTACAATGACTGTTTGTTTGATTATTAGATTTTGAATTGAAAGAATAGGTGAAGAATGGATTATAAGTTTTTAGTATTGCCGAGAGTATTGCCCTTATTTCTGGCCAAACAATTATAGTCTTCTTTTAGTTTTACAATATATAAGCCTGAAGCAAGTTCATGGAGAGAGTGATAATGTTATATTTTTGAAGGTACGTTCAAGAATGAGTCATCTGTAGATTTGACAGTTATTTGTTTTTTTTTATTAAGGTAAGATGGGGGTGTAGGGTCCTATGCGATGCAAGTCACCGAACTTGTATTTATATTTCACCACACCTTGCATGCATATCGCGTTTGCATCACACCTTGCGTGCAAGCCTTTGTGTTCGATTCTGACACAAGAGCGCGTGGTTGTTTAGTCGAGAGAAAGCCACCGGCCGGAATGGACAGGGAACGACGACGCGAACCGATGGTTAGTGGGCGGACGGGTGGAAGGCCATCGGTGACAATCGGAGTGAGCACGGAAGTTTAGGACACTACACTAACGATGATCCACAATCCAGGCTTTGCTGGACAAGATTGGGGCAGTCTTGGTCATATGAATGGCTGACTAACGAGGACATACCTTTTCCCCACTATTAACCCGGGAGGCCTCCTCAACAGCCCGCCGATGTTGAGGCTGCTGCTGAGGCGCCCGTTACTGCGGAGGAAGCTGGATCCTATGGTGGAGTCATCTCCTTCAGAGCAACCTGGTAGATTTGAATTGGATTTTTTCTATTTCAGCGGCCACTACTGGTGTTTTCGTGACCAGGGGTATCGAGATTTCGGTGGAGGAGGAATCTTCGACAGAACTTGGAAGCAACGGGAGGACCAGTTTTTTAGTCTCTGTCGTTGCGGTTGTGGTGCGTCGTTGCATGATTTGGCACATGAAGTTCTGCCATTGGAAACGGAACCAACCGTGGAACCGACCCACCGTCATCTTCGGCCATCGGTGTTGATTTTTATGTTTTTCATCGGGTACTGACGATCAGCAACAACAAAATTATTTCGATTAGCTGATTATGTTTACAATCGTTATGGCTTGATTGTCTCACGCATACATTGACATGACACATGACAGTGAAGGGTTTGTTTTGGTATGTTTGGGCTGCGCTTCGGCATCAGCTCACCAGGCAGCGCTGGCGTCGCCGTGATTTGGTGGTTTGATGAAGGACGATGGATTTCAATAATTATTTGTATGGAGAGTCACGTCTGTTTGTCTGTGGTAAAACATTTGAGTGATGGCCTATCTACAATCACTTTACTTAGAATAGTTAAGTTGCGTAGAACAGATAAATTGCTTAGAAAAGTACGCAACTTACGGCCATCATCAACAATCATCTCGACGGTAACATTTCAAAAGGCATCATGTACATTTTGACACTTTCTGAGTTATTGCATATTCTGAAAGTACTCCTAATAAGCTACCTCTCCACCAAAAATGAGCAAAAGTTACTTCAGTAAAGTCTGTTTAATCATGATTTTAAATAAAGTAACATAAACAAAATCTCTGCCATCAGCAGTCCCTGTTTATATAGCCCTGTCAACCTGTCAAACAAAAGACTACATGAACCTCGTGACGAAAAAAAAGCAACATGAACAAAGCGCCATGTACATTCGGCGAAGAAAAACGAATCATAACAAAGCGTCCCCTTCAATGACAGCAGGGTGATATAGACGTTGGTGATTTCAAAAGAAGTTATGTTTGTTTTTCTCAAATAAAATTACCGAAATAATGTTTTATTGAATTTGGATGATCAAGTATAAATAAGGTTTTTCATCGTTTGTTATCATTAGAACATCTTATTTTGCTTTTATATTAAAATGGAAATTGAAAATGGATGCTCAACCTAGTGCTCAACATTCAAATGCGTTTTCTCAAAAAGGATGGTGTGTACATGATGCTTTTTGAAATGTTGGCATCGATAAGATTAATCTTAATAGATGCAATTCACATGCAAAGTCGTATGGGGCAGAATCTTATGTGAAACATGTGATATTACTACACTGTAACTGAAAATCGCCCTTGGCTGAGTTCCTGTTCGCACTTTTTCATACGAATTTTTCAGTTTGACTACTTACACAAAAAAGATAAATCGTAGTTGAACTAAAAAAAATCGTATGAAAAAGTGCGAAAACGAACTCAGCCAAGTGCGATTTTATGTTACAGTGTATGTGCCTTTTCTTTCAGTGTAAAAAATCCGTAACCTCGCACCTTTTGCGGACCCCTCGTCGCCACTGTCACTTTCGACACAGGGTGCCACACAAAACTCGCCAAATTCGTCTTTTGTTTTTGTTTCTGTCTGGGTGCTCTTTATTTCCGCGCTCAACTTTCTATTGTTTTCGCTGCGCGCTCCTCCCTCGGGGAAAAACTCCCGTGAAACAGGTGAAAAGTGCGGAAAAACAAGGTGCAAATTTTCTCGCCCGCCGCGGTCCAGTCAGTTTCGATTTGACAGTCGTTGCGCACAGTTGTGTTGTGAAGAGTGGGGAAGTGAATTTCGAAGATATATTTTTTCCTGCAGATTGTTGTTATCGTTGCGCAAGGCCTCCACACGAAAGAGAAAGGCCCCTCCCGCTTGCCGTACGTGTGTGGCCAAGGGTTCCGTCCGAGAGTGGTCACAAAGCGTAGTGAGAAAAATCGAAGGAAAAATCCGCCGCGGTGGCGAGAAAGTGAAATTGGGATTTGCACCTTGGTTTTTGAGCTGCTGCTGCTGCTGATTAGGCAACAATTTTTGAAGCAGTGTTTTTGCGTTTGTGTTTGTGCGCGCCGTTGATAAGAGCAATAACATAAATAAAAAATATTCCCAGGCTATCGAGAAGAGCCCCTTTATCAAGTGGAAGAGGAGAACAGCCAAAAGAGCTGGGCTATTGCGACTCTCGCAAAGCAAATTCAAGGTTGTTCAGAATCGAAGTGCTGTGAAATTTAGCCCAGATTCGTGATTTTCTTCCCCCCCCGGGGACCAGCAGCGCCAGCACCATGAGCAAGCATATGTACTCGACGGCCAACCTGACCGATGTCGAGCTCAAGGACCAGGGCAATCGGATGTTCACCGCGCGGAAGTACGAGGATGCCATCAACCTGTACACGAAAGCAATCGTAAGTGGTCCAAACGCAATTCTTTGTCCTTCTCCTGGAAACCGCTTTAAAGTGTGTTCCCGTGGGATGAACCAAAACTATGTGGGAGGTGAAAATAATTGCCTTCGCCCTGAACCTTCTTTTGACCTTTTTACTTTATTTTTTTTAAAGCTATGATGGGAAAAGTTGTTATTCTACTCTGGCAAGACGAATTTTCTTTGAGCGAAGGAAACGCCTTTTAAATTTTGCCAACCGTGAGGTGTGCGAGCGGAGGTGATTTTTACGATTGCCCACAAACGATTTAGGAGAGTGTTGAATTGCACATTCGGCACCTCCTTTGCACCTGGGCTGTGAATCAGTGAATTAAAACAAATCACTTAACACTTAGCGCGGCTTGCTCTTATTTACCTTTCCTCACTGGAAATTTGCAAACCGTTCACACATAAAACGCATAAATTGGACCACGGTGAAACATGAATATACAAAACTCAAAGTTATCAGATTTAAGTAATATTTTCCAACAGAAATTGTTATGAAAATTTTAGCTTGCTAGGGGAAATATACCCTTTCTAATCAAACACCTATCTTCGTCATATGGAGAGTTTGATGCTCGATTAAAGCCTCCAAAAATACTATTTAGGCCAGCAACAGCACCGCCTCGAGTAAGCACGCAAATTTATGCCATTTACTGGCCAAAAAGATCAATTTTAATGCACTTTTGATCATAATTTCTATTTTTCGAGACCATTTCTCATCATCATCATCCACACGCAAGATCAGAGGTCAACTGCTTAACGAAAGTCGCCATCAATATCTTTTCACTTGCGCTAACGATTTCAGAGCGCTTAAGATATAAAATAGCTTCCAACTACCGGCAACATGTTCTTTTGACCATTACTTAGTCACTCACTTGAAAAATAATCCCGAAAAATGTAAATAATTAGCAAGCACCATCAAAAAAACAAACGCGCTAAGTCTTCTGACGTTTGAATTTTGAATACCCATTCCAATCGAAGGCTGAAGAAAACCGAGCGAGAAGCGAAGGCAAATAAAGAACAAAGGGTGACCACCAACACCACCCGCAGCGCCTGTTGGAGTGAGCAAGTGCTGCCAGGAAACTTTCGCTATAGAGGATTTGCAGCAAAGCCAAAAAACACATGCGCTACCTATGAACAAGTAGCGTAAACCTATGATTTTTCGAAAAAAATGTGTTTTTACCTTCAAAATCAACATTTTTATAAAACTTATTCCGGATTCGGATGAGAAAAATTATTTCCAACAATTTGGTGTACAACATTCCAATATTTGTTTGATTTTTCTATGAGAAAATTGTAAATTTAGTAAAAGACAGTTATTTGGACTATTAGGCAACAAAGTCTGTCAAAAATCAATAGAAATTGTTGAATATACGTTAACACATCTGTTATCATATATATAAATGCTTATTTCGTTGATATATACCAGGAAACTAATTTTTTCGTGTTCCAAAACATGTTTTTTAAAGAAAAAGTTCACAAAATTTTGCGCGCCCAAAAATTGATGTTCATTACTTTAAAGCAAAAATGTTTTCTCGTCTTTTGCAATTAGTTTCATTAGGATTGATGCAGGATATAATGAGAAATAAGCGATTTTGTTCTTCAATCCAGCAGAAAGGAATACGATTTTTGGCAAGTAACCTCATTTTGGCGCCACCTACATTTGAAACACAGTCGCGCTGCAAAACCTCAATAAATGCTGCTTTTTGTTCGCTTAAAATTTCATCAATTTTGGCAGCACTAAGCAGACCCAAAAGAGCGCTGGAAGAAAAAAAGAACTAAGCTGAAAAAAGAAAAATGGGCGTGGCTCAATGAACTCGACTGATTAGAATGCATTTTTGAAATATATTTTTTTTAATGCTTGTAAAAGGAATAGGATAACTTTTAATAAAAGTGAAAATAAACAGAAATGTTCACAAAACGTTGCTCTACTCGTTGGTGTACTTGGTTTTGGTATATTTCAAGGAACAATCCAGATTATCCAGCATCATTCAAACACGACCGCTTATTAGGCTTAAAATGGGCATATTTCCCCTAATAGATTTACGGATTTTCTTAATTTTACAATATTTTTCCAAATATTCCAAATATTCCAAATAACTAAAGCAGTGTAAGCACTTGGTAAGGAACCGGTCAATGGCAGCAGCGGCAGAGAGATGAATAAAAAGCCCTAATAATTTGCTTCCTCTCCTTTGTGCTGCTGATCGTAAAGCTGTTTCCTTTCCCTCGAAGCTGCGTACTGGCCCAAAGATATCTCGACTAAAATCAATCGAACATAAACATCTTTAAAAACTAATTTCAAATTTCAAACCCATTCCAAAAATGTTAACAAAAATTGTTACAACCACGACCGAGCATTTGCAAAATACCAATGAATAGATTGTAAAATATTTAAGGGTGCACAGCAATCAAGAAAGTGGTTGTCTTCTTATTCCAAAATTGTCGATCCTGCGACAACATAAAAACAGTGAAACCTTGTATTAAATAATTGTATATACAGAGTAGTTTTCAACACTTTTGGTGCAATTAAAAACATACCTGCCAACAATGCCAGGCGATTCAAAGAAGAAGATCAACAAAAACAAAACGTGCAGTATATATGGATTTGACAGCGCTCATTTGGCGAAAGTGCGGCGCGTCGTTCCGAGGCTGATTTGCCGCGTGTCTTTTTGGGGAATATGCGCAATATTTTCTGATCGATTTAATATCTCGGCTTTTTTGTTTTTTGGAAAAATATTTTTTTGCCTTCTGTTTTTCAGACCAATTTTGAAGGGGGGGGGGGGGGGGGACGACATAAGCTTTGAAAAATATTTGCAACGGCCTCATGCTAAAAAATAATTTTAAAGAAAGTCCGGAAGATCGTAAAAAAGGGTGTTTTTTTTTTTTAAGAAAACCCGTTATGTTATACATTTTTGGAAAGGTATTTAAAAGACCTTTCCAATGAGTCCAAAACGTCGAAGTTCTGATAGCCCTATCCAAATTATGAGCACTTAAGTGTTTTTTTATTTATTCTTTGTCCTTTATCTTAACCTATCCAGGTTTTTAAGCGAAGATGGCGTTCAAATGTTGAACGTCCGAAATGTCAAAATCGCGCAGTAGCACCAACATTAGAAAAAAATGCTTCTGTCATGCCATGGCACACTTTTGTCGTAATGTTGGTACCACTGCGTGATTTTGACATTTCGGGCGTTCACCATTCGAACGCCATTTTCGCTTAAAAAGCTGGATACCCTAACTGGCTCAATCGGCCTTGCCATCACGGAGCCGTGCGTCTATTTATAGATCTCGAGATCTATTGTTGTTGTTCATGATGGATGATGATGATCTCCAGGGGGGTCTTCTTGGAAGAGTCCTTCCTTCCTTCACGCGTTGCGGTGTGGTTGGTTGATCATCTTCCCGTCCTGTTTGCACTCAACCACCACTATCTGATGGTTCTAGCGGGGGGAGCGGCGTGCGTGTGTGTTTTGGTAATTAATTACCGGGGTTCTGATGCTCCCAGAGGGAGCAAGGGGGTCTAGTTGCCACCGAAAAATCGGTGACGAGGTGACCGGGCGGGATTCGATCCCTGATCGTCTGCTTGGAGTGTTATTGATGCCGGATCTCAAATATTTTGATTAAAAAGATAAGCGGATTCATCAAGCGACCCATCGTAAGATGTGTAATCAAAAGACCTTTCCAAAATCAATCAAACCATCTACATTAACGACCCCCGGGTCTTTTGTGGTCTCTATTGCAAGTTTCTGCTCGAACCTAGGAGTCCGAAGGCTTGAATGGGGAGAGCACCCAAACCTCTTTTTACTCCAAGGAACCTTCCACCCCAGTGTTTGAACTGACGACCTTTGGATTGCGAGTCCAACCGCCGCCAGCGATTCCACCAGAGTAGGCTTGGTTTGGTGTGTTGTTTGTACTTATGGCATGGAGACAACTCCTACACCTGGAATGACTTAACGGCCTAACAACCAAGGCCGGGACCGACATTTTACTTCCTCATCCGATGGAAGGTTGGAGCAGATGGGAATCGAACCCAGAATCATCCGCTTACAAAGCGGACAGCGTAACCATTCGGCCACGCACTGCCACCCTTTCCATTAAGCCTTAAAGATTGAAGATTTGATAACTCTATCAAAAGTATATTAATGTGAAGAAGGCATCAACCACCTTAAGGTGGATAAATTATCGTTTTTGCATTTTAAAAGTACTTATTGAAAGAATTTTTTTTTTATATATTTTTTTTAAAACATTGACCAAGTCACATAAAACAAGTCTTGACAAATTTGCAAGATCGTTGGACATTAGGTCTATTCCCGTACTTGCAGAATTGCAGAATTTCTGCAGTTTCTGCAGAATTCTGCAGCCAGCATAAGTCACTTTTTTGCAGCACGTTCCCGTACTTTTCAGCTCGCTCTCTTCATCTCTATCTTTTGCAGAAGTTCTGCAAGGAGAGAAGCGGCAAAACTTTTGCCTGGGTAGTGCGTTCCAGTACTTTTTCTGCAATATTGTACACAGTTGAGTGGATTTACTCAAATTGGGTATTAAAGTTTTAAAATTATTACAAAATATTAAAAAAGGGTAGACAAAAATAGTAATGGAAACCTCTAGAACTTATTGTTCTATTCAACTCAACATTTTATTTAAAAAAAAAAAACAAGTAATCAAAGTAACTGGAAATTAATTATGCTTAGGTACAAATTATACATTAAAAATTCAATTTAAATCTTTTACATTAAGTAAACAATTTTATAAATTAGAGTTGCAGGTACGTTTAACAAACATAATTTAAAAAAATGACAAGCAATGGTTTAATAATTGAAAAAATTTAAAATTTTGTAAATCATCATCTGGGGACGTCAAAATTTCGAATTTCTAAATTTGAGTTTCCAGCCTAAAATATTACTCCAACGGGTATTTTTTTAATGATTCAAGATGGCCGCATTTAAGAATTTAATAATTTAAGAATTTACGGTTTAAAGAACATTTTCTTAACAGAGAAATGTGGTGTAGAGTATACCGAAAGTCAGGATTTTTAATACAGTGTATTTTAATTTTAAAGAATATAAAATATGATGTGTAAACAACGTAAGTTTTGTTTCAGCAAAAATGTTATGTTCATCAATTATATTTATTATTTGTTTGGTATAGTCTAATGCCTCCTTTATGATTCCTTCATTGGAAGTTCGACAAAATTACATCAATATTTTGGTTCTTATAAAAATACATATTGGTAGCTCATTCGCAGGTACAATTTATTATTTGTCAATAAAATTTACCTATTGTGTTAACATACATATTTTGTCTGTTCAAAAATAATTTAAGATTATAAATTTATCCTTAAACAAATATCTATTTTAAATTTATTCAACTCAAAAGTAATGTGTCTTTTAAATGTTTTCAAAAATAATTTGTTTTAATGATACAAATTGTTAATTGGGGTATTAGCCGTGCTGTAATACTGGCTTTAGTTACCAACTTTTTATCAGGGAATTCGTTATATTACATATATTTCATTAACGCACTAAGCCTGAAATCATTAACATAAAAAAAACCGTTCTCAATAAGACCAGACATAAAAAAACAAAGAATTCAATTCAAAATATACAAACGTCCCTTCAAAAAGACTACTTCAATTTAGTAATAACAAATCATCAAATTTACTACAACTAATAATAAAATGCTTGATTTCACCCAAATTGCAAATTTTATGTAAGCGTGTACTCAACACCAACTTGCAGTTACTTTTCAACGCGAAAGAGAAGAGAGAGCTTGCAGAAAAGTACGGGAACGGTTTTGCTGCAGCTTCTGCCTCTCTCATTGCAGAAGTTCTGCCTGAGAGCAAAGTTACTTTTGTTGCAGAAAAGTACGGGAACGCTCGGCTGCCGATTTCGTGCAGAATTGCAGAATTCTGCAGTACGGGAATAGACCTATTGTCTAGCCCTGCCCAAACAAAGAAGACAAATGTATGCGCGGCTACACATGTTATATTTTACATTAGAAAAAAAAATTCACTGAGTGGATTACTGAAGGCTTATTCCTGGTTGGAATAGAACGAAAAAAAAAATACAAAATTATCGACCTCGTCATACCAAAGCCCTCCCAGCAGCAACCTTCGGAATCTTTCGTTGACATTGTAAACCCAAATGAATAGTTAATCGATTTGTGAGATGCTATCGCGCGCGCTTCGAGGAGCGTTCAACTCTACAGGTATAGACTAAAAATGGGAAAAAAGAAGCAGAAGTTTTATTCGTGCATTTTACATAAAAAGAAAAAACTCATGGAAGGAAAACGGAATGCGTGATCGCGTTTAATGGGTTGAGCACCTAATGGTACATTTGTTCTGAAAATATATATTATCGCAAAAGACTCCAGTTTGGGTACAAATTCTATTAGAATTTTTTCTTAAGATTTTTGCTTCAAACATTCTCCTAGCCAGAACGCTCCCATAATTTATTCCGCGAGTGTGCCAATTTTACGAAAACTGTGCCAAAAATGCCGTTCCCATTCCGGCTCTAATTTGTCGATACCTGGTTGTGTTGTGGAGGTCGTTCCCCGCAACTACGAAGGTCTTTCCAGTTTGTTTTATGGGTCGGGGGGTCGTCTTTATCTAAACAAAAAACCTTTACCGCCAGGCAGACTGGCCTGTCGTCATGGTGGCCGCACACAGCGGGGTGACGCGTCGTGATCGATGTAACAACGTAACCTTGAACTCGGCGGTTTTCGAAGGTAACCGGGACGACTTTAACCATTAGGATGTTGGAAAAAGGGTTAAAAATCGAATGTGGAAAACCCAAAAACCTAAAAAATGCATTTCTTTTAGGCTCGCTGATTAATTTTGTATTTCAAAGGACAAAGTTAAGAAGACATCTCAAACTCATTTGCTTTAACAACAACCCACAATTGTTCACAAAGTCTTGGATGTCTTTCTTGCAAGATTTATACTCAGATCTAGACGTTCAATTTCTTGAATGGTGAGGCAATCCAAACCATTTTCACACAAATCTTTCTTCCCAACCACGTTTACTGCTACACCACCGAACTCGATCCGACTTTAACCAAATCACCTTCTCCATGACTGCATTCAAATGATTGCTGTCACCACGCAGCACCGCAAAGCAAGAAAGAGAGCAAAAGAAAGAAAGAGAAAAAATATGTGGAGAGGATTCGTGTCGCGAGGCTGCTTGAGTGTTCGAGCTCTGCATAAGTTCGTTACACGTTCGTGTGCGTTCACTGACGGTTTCTTTGCAATGGCGATCATGACAGCCAGCAATCAACGATCGAGTCGATGATCAAAGCTGACAGACTCTTTCAAATTTTGTGCAATCACGGTTCCCATTTTGGGCATTGCTTTGTAGATTTTGATTTTGACCTTTGAAGATAAATATTGGGTTTTATCCGTTTTTGTTTTAAGCCGAGTTATTTCCAATTTTTTTGAAGTTTGATCTTCATTTTTTTATTATTTGAGCAATTCCAGCTCAAATCAGAAATTTTTCTGGTACTTTTGTACCCGACCCTCTCCGATTTAAATGAAACTTTTTAGACATGTTATCCTAGGCCTATATGAGCCATTTTTGTGTTTACTGTATCTCGATCGTAACAAAAAGTGGTCAAAGACAAACTTGTAGGAAATTGGACGAACTTTCTGAAAAAAATACACTGAAAGAAAAATACACGCCACTTTTATGATATTTTTAAATTTCTAAGTTCAAAAGTTGAATTTTAAGGTGATTGCACGATTTTTTTTCGTTCAAAATTTTTGTGAAAATAGCCTAAAATGTGACAAAAAGACTCAGGAAAAAAAAATACAAAAATGATTTACTAAAACTGTTTTTTTTAAGAGGTTTAAACGTCTAAATTTTCAAAATCCGATAGTGGGAATCGATTCCCCAGACAATTTTACATAAAAATCTCAATATTGACCATTGTCCTATGTCTAATCCTTGTGATGATACAGTGATGAGTTTGACGCTTACACCACTTTAAAAAAAACAGTTTTAGTAGATGATTTTTTGTTTTTAAGGAGAGGCATACCATCCTGCATTTTTCGTGAGTCTTTTTGTCACATTTTATGCTATTTTCACAAAAATTTTGAACGAAAAAAAAAACGTGACATCATATTAACATTCACCTTTAAACTTAAAAATTTAAAAATCTCATAAAAGTTAAATTACAAAATGCGAAAATATTAAAATAACTTTCGCCCTTCTCAAATGTCATTTTTGAGTATAATTGGCTCCACATACACCAAAATGGCTCATATAGGCCTAGGATAACATGTCTAAAAAGTTTCATTGAAATCGGAGAGTTTCGGGAACGAAAGTACCAGAAAAATTGCTGATTTGAGCTGGAATTGCTCATTTATGTTTAGTTTGTTTTAAATTTTTAACCCCAATCATTTTTTCTTAGCTCTTGATTCAACAGTTGATTTCGCAATATTTCGCAGCACACTGTTTGTGTAAACAAAAGTTAATTCCAATAAATATCTCCCAGGATAACAACACAACAGACCACCCCCTCGTTAGTGAGTGCTTGGCCAAAATAACGAGCGGCTCCATCCGTTTACTTTCGTGCTATTTTTAAGCACCCAATTCCGTTTTGTTGGCCGTTCTATACCTGTACAATAATGCAAATAACCGCTGGTCGCCCACGAAAGAAAAGCGAAAAACGAAAAAGAAGTAAAAAATACGCACCCGACTTCATTCAATAGCGTCAGTGTCCCTTTGCCACCAGGGTACAAATTTCCATGCCACACAAATGTCACCGGTCACGTTTTTCACGTTCACTTGAATCACACCTTGGCCCACCATCGTTGCCTTGGTTGTGCGGTAGCGTAACGACACAAGTGCTGGAAAATGCTTCCACAGCTTTGGGTTGTGTGGGAAATTGCGATTGTGGGTGACGGCGAATGGTATTAGGAAAACTCTGTTGCATTGCAATGGAAAGCAACTACTATCGAGAGCGACCAAATCTTCTAACAACTTTGATTGATGCTCTAAAAACGGATGTCCGAAGACGATGCTCTGATTTCCAAAGTTACCTCGGTTTAGAGAAATATGTGCAACATCACTAGCGTGCACAGGATGGGGCGGATTTTTATTTGGTTGTCTGAGTTCTTCCAGCTTTGATTTTGGGGCAAGGCATATTCTTTAAAAAAAAAATTATGGATATGTTCATGAACCCATCGATTTTTAGCGACTTTTTTGACGAAATATGGAAAAAGGGAATGAATTAGCTTTAGAATGGATTTAGAACAAGACCAAAGCAAGGGTCTTATAACAGACGTCAAATAACATCATCACACCGAAAACGACTTTTGAATTCGCTGCATTTTTTTTTAATTATGAGCAAAAATGTAAATTTCTGTACATAACCACACAAGTTCTGTTTATTTTGAGGTTCTTAAATAAGCTTTCTGAAAAGTTAAATAGTTTGAAAAAGTGTGTTCAATGCTTAGAATGTTATCGGGAGCTATTATCAAGGTAAAGAAACAACAAATCAAACAAAGGTAAAGAAACCTTCAAATCAGTTAGAGGCTTGATGGCGAAAGTGTTAAATAAAAATCCACTTGGGGCAGAATGGGCCACCCTTTCCTTGCCTTATAAAAACATTCAAAATTTGTTAAATTTGAATTAAATTAATTCTTTCACTCCTTGTAGCTTCACAAATCACGCTTAATGCAACATTAGTTGATTTTTTAGTTGTTTTGATGCTTATTTCTAAAAAATAGTGTCTTATTTCAACATATTTTCACTATTTTCAAAATGTTAACAAAACAAATTATTTTTACTATTTTTATAGAATTGATCAAACTTCATGGAAACTATGTTGGAAAGGTCTCTCAAGTCATTTCTTATAACCATTCAACGTTGTTTTAGACGAAATGGCTTGTTTTCTTAGGTGGCCCATTCGAAAAAACATTTTTTTTAAGGGGCTTCATAGATATTTTTTTAAGTTATTTTTTGTCATTAACCTAGCATACAACATTGAAGGGAACATCCCAAAGCATAAGCCTACTTCGCTAAATTCAAAAATTTGTATGTTTTTCTATGGTTTTTGGTGCATTTTACTACGAAAAAATTCCATTCACTCCGCAAAATGTCGGAAAAGAGCCCTTTTTTCATGGTGCCAAAATTCAGATTTGTCGATTTTTTTATGTCAAGTAAAAATATGAGCCATCTACGGCTACGACAAAGAGAAATGGGGTTAAGGGGTTACATACATGTAAATCGGCAGAAATATCAAGGGTTGGTATGAGCAAACACAAAAACTTTTTTTAAATCTGTTTTCAGGGCATTAAAATATAGATTTTCAACTATTTATAAATTAAATTTGAAGACATTCAGTTGAATTATGGCCGAGATACAGCAATATAAAGTTAGGCAGTTTCATAAAACGGGTACCACAGTATCTTAACACTGCTTTGGCCAAATCGGCTCAACATTTTGGTGAAAACTCGTTAAAATGGTTCCGTGTGGTGTGCATGACCAAGGCCGATTTTCAAAAAGTTTATTTTTAAAAAGATGAAAATAATATTATGTTTTTAATATAAAAAATCTTATGTATTCGATTTTTGTATTAAAAAAAATCTTTGTTTAAATTAGGCTTCGTCATGCACATGTCATGTTTTGAAAGTCTTAACCTCAAATTTCAGCCAATTTTATTCACCCAATCTCGAGATATCGTAAATCAACTCGGTGTTTCGAGGAAAAAAAAACGCTCAGAAAGTTTGACAGTTCGATTTTCGCATGGCAAAACTTCAAACTTAAAACGTCTGTTACTTACTTTAATCATGAAATATCTTCATGAAACTTTCAGGAGTGATTGAAATCATCTTTTGAGTGGATTTAAAGAATTTTCCGTAATATAAAATTTTGAGATTTTCTACATGACAACCCCAAACCCCTTCAAGTTTGAGGTCCAAAAAACATAAAAAGTTTTAAAATTTCTCGCATTTGCGTATTACTTGATCAATTCCATTTCTCTCAGTTGCGTTCGAAAGGTCTTTTGAAGCACTTTGTGTTATAAAGATTCCGGGATTGTATCAAGGAGGACGTATTAAGGACGTATTAGACTACGGAAAACAAACAAACAAACTCGCACTTTTTGACAGTTTGTCTGCTTTGTTTGTTTGCATGCATTTGTTTTGCAGAACTTCGGCCTGCATACATTTGGCTTTGTTTGCGAGTTTGGCAAACTGTCGAACACATAAAAGTGTAAGTTTGTTTGTTTGTTTGTCATAGTCTCATATCTCCTGTACTGTTAAACATACATATCCAGAGTTTTTTTTTAAAGACCAATAAACTATTGCCTTTCATATGTTTATAGGACCTAATAAAAAAAAAACTCTAGATATTTTTCAATCATCAATATCTTCTTGCAACACCCTTACTCCCTCAGGTTAAACATTTGGGATTTTCGCAATTTTTCTCATAGTTTTACGATTTTTCTATAACAATTCTATAACGGCACTTTCGGGCTGTTTGTACGTTCGTGAACAGATTATGACTAAAAGATGCTCGAATTGCTCACCTAGAACTCACATTCGATTCGAGGATCAAGTTGCCTGCAGGAATGGAGATCATACAAACATACATACAGTACTGGTCAAACCTAACCACTAGCGTGCACAGGGTGGATCAACATGGGGCAACTGCCCCACCATCCTCAGAAATTTGTTCTAAATTTGGTCAGGGAGTGTCCACAAATGACATAATTTTCAAAACGTCTATATTATTGCTCCACCTTCCTCAAAGAGCTGAGCACGCTAGTGAACCTAACTCCAAATTCAAATTGCTTCGGAATGTCTACTTTCAGATGCTTTTTGAAAAACTTAGCAATCTATTATCATTTCAAAGTTATTGATATTTTCGTAAAATATGCGATTTTGACCGACACTCACTATTTTGACGATATTTCCAAAAATATTGATCGGACCAACTTCATATTTTGAGCACATAATCTTCGCCAAAAGCGCGATGTCGTATACTTTTGGCCAGAAAAAAAACCGAACGAACTGGCCAAAGGTATATGACATTTTGAAAAATCGTTAAGGGGCTTAAAACTGGCAAAAACCAAAACGCTCCGATTTTACGGGTTAAATCCCATTTAAAATCCAAAGTCAAAGCGCCAGGTCCTGTCGCAACCAATTTGGGATTCGGGCTCAGGGCCTAGGGGATCATGCCCTGAAATGCCCGCAAAATTGACCCGTTTTATTACATCCTATTGGTCAAACAAAACATGTTTGTTATTGTTTACATTACGTGCTCTATTTTTTGTTTATTCAAGGTCAAACATTCAAACGCGTTTTTCTCGGAACGTCAAAAAGCGACAAACGACAAGATAGCACGACAGCGTCGACATGACGAAATCTAGTCTGCAACCCAGGGATGCCAGGTCTGGTGGAAGTCGAATCCGTAGACTTGTTAAAAAAAATCCAGGTGGTTGGTGTCTTGGGAACCCAAAATATTTTTATTCTAGCTAGGGGTTATAGTATTTCCCAAACAAATAGTTTTCTTTTTAAAGATTTTTTACTAAAATTGAATTAAGGTTTTATCAAGATCAACAAAAAATTAATTTCAAATTTCATGCCTAATTTTACTATATTTCCATAAAAAATATGTCCACAGTCTTATTCCCATCATTGATGTATAATTTGATAAACCTTCATAATACATATAATATTACTTAAATGACATTTGCAACGTTTTCAAGTTGTTTTTAAATAGTCGAAATTTTTTATCTTGCGAATGAACTATTCGATTGATTTGGTGTTTTCGAAAATGCATTTTACACCTGCCCAGCTGTTTTGCAATCATTAGTTTTAAAAATGTCTAAGTACTGACGATTTTTTTTTCGCTGAAAAAAACTTTTTGCAGTAATGTACAACGGAAATTCACTAAAAATCAAAATATTTTTTAATCGATCGCAGGCATGCTATATATGATTTTTAACTCTAACAAAAAAAAATACACATTTTTATAATTAACTTTTGAATTCCCAAAATTTGCATTTAATTTTTTCCAAAAAAAAACGTATGTTTGGCCGTGACTTATACAATTTTCAAACAAATTTTAAACATTTTCAACTGCACTTTTGAAAGTAGAATCAAACTTGCAATCGAAAAGCAGTTTTTAGAAACTTTGATAAAGATTTTACAATGAAATTTTTTTCTTAATAAGTGTCCATTTCTTTTACCTACCTAACATCCGGCAGCGAAGGCATTTTATCTGGCCTACGGCGGTTTTCGAAAATTGTTTGTGTTTTTTTTTTTTTTAGTTGGTAAAAAAAATTAGTGATTTTCTACTTCACTTTTTGTCATTAAAACATGACTTGCAAAAAACACTTTTTTTATTTTTTTATTTTCTGATATGTTTTAGGGGATATCAAATGCCAACTCTTCATTCATCGGTCTTTTTTTTTTAAACAAAGTTCAAAAATGCAAAATATAGAGAATTTTCTTAGCTTTTCAAAAATATTTTTTTCAAGAGTGGGCACTAATTTAAAAAAATAAATAACTGCTACTATTTTCAAAAAAGTTACCTGAAAATTGCTATAATTTGAAAACGGTGCACTTTATCAAAATGTAACTTAAGTTTTTTTATTGCAAATTTGATTTTATATCGAAAAATTAAGTTGACAAATTTTTGTGACCAATATTTCAATTTTTTGAAAAAAATCCGTATTGATTAAAAAATGTATAACTCGCTCAAAGATTTTTTGCCTTTTCTGGAAATTTCTGAAGAGTTAGCATTTGATGTCCCCTAAAACATATCAGAAAATAAAAAAAATAAAAATAGTGTTTTTTGCAAGTCATGTTTTAATGACAAAAAGTGAAGTAGAAAATCACTAATTTTTTTACCAACTACCATATTTTTTCAGTGTCGATATTATCCATACCTACAACTTTGCCGAAGACACCAAATCGATCAAAAAAATCCTTCCAAAGATACAGATTTTCGAATTTTCATAAATCATTTTTGTATGGACAGCTGCCAAATTTGTATGGAAAATTATATGGACAAACTATTTATGCAAAATGGCTTCTTTGGGCATACCGAAGGCACCAAAAAAGTTTCAGCCGGATTAAAAAATACAAAAAAAATCGAATGACCGAAATCTCAGAGAATTGCTCATTTAACATATTAATGCTCTGGACATATCTCGAAGCAAATTTGGTTTTAGTTATTAAGAAATATAGAAATAATAAAATTTATAAACAAAAAATATTTTTATAGGTGGTTTGAAAAATAGTTTTTCCTTAGTTTTGTTTAAAATCTTTGAATTTTAAATCAATTTGAATTCACAAATAAAAAATTAAATAAAAAAAACACTTTAAATTTTTTTTTATTCTAAAATTAATTTAAAAAAAAGATTCAATGTTTGATTTTTAAATTGTATTTATGAATTTCATATCAATTTAAAGTAGAAAATAGAAACTAGAAATTAAATCATCGATTTGAAAATACTGCAACAAGAAAACTGGATTCCCACAAAGCTAATTGGGACAGGTATCAGCATCATATTGAGAATAATTTAAATCATGATTTTGTTTTAGAAACCAAAGCTGATATTGATTCAGCCTTGGAATCTTTAACTAATGCAATTTTGGATGCTAGGAATATTGCTATTCCTAAAGTCCAAGTCAAATTTGATTCTCCCATTATGATTCTATGACATTTTCCGGAATTCCATTTCCCGGAAAGGACGTTTTCCGGAATGGACATTATCCGGAATGGACGTTTTCCGGAATGGACGTTATCCGGAATGGACAGTATCCGGAATGGACGTTATCCGGAATGAAATTTCCCGGAATGGACGTTTCCCGGAATGGACATTTCCCGGAATTATTTTTATATTACCTGATATGAGAATGAATGGAATCTTGCCTACTCACCTACTTGTGGTTAAGAATTATTTAGTTTGTACTCCGTTGGTTTTGACAACAATATGAATATAAATACATGAATGATAATCATAGCATAGGTGCCCACCCGCAGTTGCTACTCCGTTATTGACCAGGACCTCCAGAAGTTATATCCACGAGCCGTGGAATATAAATACATGAATGATAAAAAGAAAGTGAAATGTTCGGACATGAACAATAGAAGCAAGTGTTGACTATTGAAACAATACTTTATCAACCACCACGAGATGTAACAATGTAGATCGATAGATATTAGATGTTTTTTACATTCTTTCAATGTGTTGTTATGTAAGAATTTTTCCTTCTTTTGTTAATCATTTGACTTATGTGACTAAATTCTACCATATTTAACTATAAAGCAGAATGATTATTTTCAAAGAAGGGAAAACCTGAAGAAAATAAAAAGCTTTTCAGAAAATCAATGTGTAATAAGTTCTGTCAAGAAAATTAATAGCTTGAGTGTATTTTTAAAGAATGAAAAACCTCAAGGAAAAATACATTATACATTGATTTTCTGAAAAGCATTTTTTTAACTTGAGATTTTCCCTTCTTTAAAAATACACTTTCTTTCATCAAAGTAATGGGATTTTATGTAAGAATTTTCCCTTCTTTTGTTAATTCTACTAAATTTCAACTAGTTTTTGTTAAGGAACTCTGCACTATAAAGAAGAATGTGTTTTTTTTTAAAGAAGGGAAATCTTCTAGAAAAAAAAGCTTTCAGAAAATCAATGCATAATGTATATTTTCTTGAGGTTTTCCCTTCTTTAAAAATACACGATCTTTAATCGATGTGATGGAATTTCGTTTAAGGGATTTCCCTTCTTGTGTTAATCTGTTGACTTTTGTGACTAAATTCTACCATTTTTTTATAAAGCAGAATGTTTATTTTCAAAGAAGGGAAAACCTCTAGTAAATGAACAGCTTTTCAGAAAATCTATTTATAATGTGTACTTCCTTGAGGTTTTTCATTCTTTAAAAATACACTCAAGCTATAAATTTTCTTGGGGTTTTCCCTTCTTTGAAAATAATCACCCTGCTTTATAGTAAAATTTGGTAGAATTTAGTCACAATAGTGACCTGATTAACACAAGAAGGGAAATCTCTTACACGAAATTCCATCACATCGATTAAAGATCGTGTATTTTTAAAGAAGGGAAAACCTCAAGAAAATATACATTATACATTGATTTTCTGAAAAGCTTTTCATGTCTGCCTGTGTGGATCAATCGGACCGCACACTGGACTCACAATCGAGAGGTCGCCGGTTCGAATCCCGAGGCAGACGCAAAATGTTGAAAAATAGGTTTTGGGCACCTATGCTTATGATTTTCTGAAAAGCTTTTCATTTTGCTAGAGGTTTCTCTTCTTTGAAAATAAACATTCTGCTTTATAATAAAATTTGGTAGAATTTAGTCACAAAAGTCAACCGATTAACACAAGAAGGGAAATTCCTTACACGAAATTCCATCACATCGATTAAAGATCGTGTATTTTTAAAGAAGGGAAAACCTCAAGAAAATATACATTATGCATTGATTTTCTGAAAGTTTTTTTTTTTAGAGGATTTCCCTTCTTTAAAAAAAACACACACATTCTTCTTTATAGTGCAATGTTCCTTAACAAAAACTAGTTGAAATTTAGTAGAATTAACAAAAGAAGGGATAATTCTTACATTTTTTTTGTGGGACTTAAGACTACTTCGACCATATAGTTGATCTATTGTAGTGTACCCCTAATTACTGTCGCATATATTCTTACATAAAATCCCATTACTTTGATGAAAAAACGTGTATTTTTAAAGAAGGGAAAATCTCAAGATAAAAAAAAGCTTTTCAGAAAATCAATGTATAATGTATTTTTCCTTGAGGTTTTTCATTCTTTTAAAATACACTCAAGCTATTAATTTTCTTGACAGAACTTATTACACATTGATTTTCTGAAAAGCTTTTTATTTTCTTCAGGTTTTCCCTTCTTTGAAAATAATCATTCTGCTTTATAGTTAAATATGGTAGAATTTAGTCACATAAGTCAAATGATTAACAAAAGAAGGAAAAATTCTTACATAACAACACATTGAAAGAATGTAAAAAACATCTAATATCTATCGATCTACATTGTTACATCTCGTGGTGGTTGATAAAGTATTGTTTCAATAGTCAACACTTGCTTCTATTGTTCATGTCCGAACATTTCACTTTCTTTTTATCATTCATGTATTTATATTAATATTGTTGTCAAAACCAACGGAGTACAAACTAAATAATTCTTAACCACAAGTAAGTGAGTAGGCAAGATTCCATTCATTCTCATATCAGGTAATATAAAAAAAATCCGGGAAATGTCCATTCCGGGAAACGTCCATTCCGGGAAATTTCATTCCGGATAACGTCCATTCCGGATAATGTCCATTCCGAATAACGTCCATTCCGGAAAACGTCCATTCCGGATAATGTCCATTCCGGAAAACGACCATTCTGGGAAATGGAATTCCGGAAATTGTCATAGAATCCCCATTATTGATGACGATCTTCAGCTTCTGATTCGTCTGAAAAATGTTCGCCGAAGACAGTATCAACGTTCTCGTGATCCTGCACTGAAGCGAATTCAAAAAGATTTGCAAAAGGTTATTGACCACAGATTCACTCTCCTGCGAAATGAAAAGTTCGCAAGAGATGTCGAACAAATTAAACCTTATTCCAAACCTTTTTGGAAACTTTCAAAGGTTCTTAAGAAACCTCAAAAACCAATCCCTTCTTTAAAAGATGGTGATAATATTCTATTAACTAATGGGGAGAAAGCTCAAAAACTTGCTCAGCAGTTTGAGAGTGCCCATAATTTCAACTTAAATGTTTTGAGTCCTATTGAAGATCAAATTTCAATAGAATTTCAGAATATTGTTGAACAAGAATTTTCATCAGATGAAGTTTTTAATACGGATCTGAATGAAATAAAATCTATTATCAAAAAATTTAAAAATATGAAAGCCCCTGGTGAGGATGGCATTTTTTACATTTTAATTAAAAAATTACCAGAAGCAACTTTAAGTAGCTTGGTCAAAATTTGCAACAAATGTTTTGATTTGGCATATTTTCCCAGTAGTTGGAAAAATGCAAAAGTAGTTCCGATTTTGAAACCGGACAAAAATCCTGCCGAAGCTTCAAGCTATCGGCCCATTAGTTTGCTTTCATCTATTAGTAAATTATTCGAAAGAATAATTCTTAATAGAATGATGACGCACATTAATGAAAATTCAATTTTCGCTGATGAGCAGTTTGGATTTCGCCTTGGGCATTCAACTACTCATCAGTTGTTGAGAGTTTCAAATTTAATTCGAAGCAACAAATCTGAGGGCTATTCTACTGGCGCTGCTCTTCTAGACATAGAAAAAGCATTTGACAGTGTTTGGCATAAAGGTTTGATTGCGAAATTGAAAAGGTTTAATTTTCCGATTTACATCGTGAAAATTATTCAAAATTATTTGACGGATCGTACTCTACAGGTATGTTATCAGAACAGCAAATCTGATCAACTACCTGTACGTGCTGGCGTCCCTCAAGGAAGCATTTTGGGTCCAATTTTATACAATATTTTTACTTCTGACTTGCCTGATTTGCCCCCAGGATGTCAGAAATCACTTTTTGCTGATGATACAAGCATCTCCGCCAAAGGTAGAAGTCTTCGTGTCATCACAAGAAGATTACAAAAAAGCTTGGATATTTTCAATTCTTATTTGAAAGAATGGAAAATTACTCCAAATGCTGCAAAAACTCAACTTATTATTTTCCCTCACAAACCAAGGGCTGATTTTCTTAAACCAAAAAGTCATCACATTATAAAGATGAATGAGGTAAATTTAAAGTGGGAGGATCAAGTGAAATATCTTGGACTTGCTTTTGACAAAAACCTTACTTACAAGGATCACACTGAAAGTATCCAGGTTAAATGTAACAAATATATTAAATGTTTGTATCCACTTATAAACAGGAATTCTAGACTTTGTCTCAAGAATAAACTGTTAATTTATAAACAAATTTTCAGACCTGCCATGCTTTATGCTGTGCCGATCTGGACAAGCTGTTGCTTAACCAGGAAGAAAAAACTTCAGAGGATTCAGAACAAAATTCTGAAAATGATTCTGAAACTTCCTCCCTGGTTCAGCACCAGTGAACTTCATCAATTAGCCGAAGTTGACACTTTGGATGTTATGTCCAATAAGATAATTGATGCATTTCGACAAAAATCATTGCAGTCTTCAGCTGCATTGATCCGCTCTTTATATAGTTTATAAGTTAGTTTTAAGGTATCCCTTTTCCCTTTTGTACATGTAGGACCTCCTACATTTGAAATCACTGAATAGCAAAAGCTACAATATTTCATGAATAAATGAAAGTTGCTAGTATTTAAAATTGAGGTGAAAAGTCATCGATTGTGATTGGACACTCAATAATATTTTAACTGAATGAATGTACATGGAAAAGAAAAACTGAATAAATACAAATTAAAAAAAAAAAAAAGAAAACTGGATTAGGGATTTTTTTATCAACCTGTTTACTACTCCAATTGCAATTTTTAAATCAGATTTTTTTAAAGCAATCGGCAAACATTTGAATTTAAAATCAATTCATCAAAGTGGGGAAATATTAAGGAGGGCGCAAAATTGATGCTTCGCCAAGAGCCCCTTGGACCCAAGGTGCATCCCTGAAGAAAAGTGACATTTTTCGTAGAGCAAAAGTTACTAAAAATGACCTCATGAACACGCGAAAAAAATATGTGGAATTTTCACTTGTAACCTTTTCTTAGAGAAAGTTACTCAAAACCCTATACAATATTCCTATGCTCAATTTTTGCTAAAGTTTTTGATCCGGAGAATAAGTTAGTATAACATCGCAAAGCGCTAGGAGTTGATTCCGAAAAGAAACAGGATGTATTGGGATATTTTTTTTTTTGTTTCTTGGGCCCAATACACACCACATGTTCAAATTTCAATCCAAATTTGCCTTTTAACTCAAGTTTAACTTAAGTTACGATTTTGTTTTAAATTATTTAACAACATAATTATTTTTCAATCATCGACTTGACGTGACCTCAACCCACTAGATCGATTACTTATCTATCCAGATTTTTAAGCGAAGATGGCGTTTGAATGTTGAACGTCCGAAATGTCAAAATCACGCAAGAGCACCAACATTAGAAAAAAAATGCGGCTGTCATGCCATGGCACACTTTTTTCGTAATGTTGGTACCACTGCGTGATTTTGACATTTCGGGCGTTCACCATTCGAACGCCAAAAGCTGGATAAGCTGCACTGGACTTCAGCCATCGCCTCATTTCTCCTAAACAACTTTTCATTTTAACGTTCCTCAAAACTTCTTCTCTAAAACAGATTGTTCAAAACGTTTTCATAAAACATTTTTATCACGCAAAAATATAATTTCACGTCCTTCATACAATTATCAGCCAGCATGAAAATCCGTAGATTTTGGAGATCAATCCGTAGATCCGTAGAAATGGCTGAAATCCGTAGATCTACGGAGAAATCCGTAGATATGGCATCCCTGCTGCAACCCACTAAGAGCGCCATCTCCATGCGAATGTTAATGCATGAACTATTCGTTATTTAAACATTTTTGTTTGTGTTTTTTTTTATATTTTCTGCTTTTACAAACATGCCAATTTTTTTTCTTAACTTTGATACTCAACAAAACTCTACTCGTACTCTGATTGTATGTGAAATGTTTGGAACTTGCGAAAAATGCAATGATCGTAGAACGGTTGTTAAATGTATAGTTAATAGATTAATCATTCTTTCCGAGATAACGCCACATTATTGCATTCATTGTGGCGCCAATCTTCCCGTGAACCCTCATTGCACGTCAGCTGGATCGTTGTCGTCGTACTCGTCATCGGTATAAAGACCGATAAAACCAGCTTGAACTCAATCCTGCTGATATGCAGGTAACGATTGTCTGGCTGGCTGCTTGCAACCAACGTGATTTCATTCATGCTGTTGATTTACCAACCAAAGAAAGAAGATTCAAATCAGTGCTAATTCCATTCCCACACAACCGGGTTAGCGGGCCAGCACCTTTTTTTCCACCGGGACCGTTAAGGATTATCGAACCTGACCAAGGTTCTGCATGACCTACCCTAAGATAGATAGAAGTTGTTGTAATCATAAGAAGACTGAGATTTACTTCTGTTTTTTTTTTTTAATACTGAGTACTTTTTGATTACTAGGAAGAACCTTTTTGAAAAAGTACCTTAGAAATTTTCACCAACAAAAAAAAACAAATAAATTGTGAACAGCTTTGTCCATTTCTCCCTTTGGCAATATCACTTGATCTTTTTTGCGTTACTCTGAATTAAGTGCAATCAATCTACGGTATAGTGCAATCGTGCGCCACAAAGTGAATGTCGATGCGGTCGGGCGTTTAAGTTTTGCCGTGACTATAATAGATACACAAGGTACACACACAGAATTTAAGCTAATTGAATTATCGATGTGTACAAAGACTGCCGACCGACGTATACGATGACGACGCTCCGGCGACGGGATGGACTTCTTGATAGCGTTTCACTTTGCGGTTAGGAGTTTAACTTCCCGTATTGGAACGCAATCGGCAATGATTTTGTGTTTCTTGAATTACATTTTCCAGCTGACTAAACACAAAAATACTACGCGAAAAACAAGCAATGTCCCCAAAAAAAGGCAATTTTGTTTTTTTGACCGGCAGCGAAATTATGAGAAAGTATAATAAATTCGTCATCAGACATAGCCGAGAAAATCAGATGCATATGAGCAATTCTCCACGAATTCGGTCTTTTTTTTAGAATTTTAATTTTTGTATTTTTTAATCCGACTGAAACTTTTTTGGTGCCTTCGGTATGCCCAAAGAAGCCATTTTGCATCTTTATTTTGTCCATATTATTTTCCATACAAATTTGGCAGCTGTCCATACAAAAATGATGTTTGAAAAATCAAAAATCTGTATCTTTTGAAGGAATGTTTTGATCGATTTGGTGTCTTCGGCAAAGTTGTAGGTATGGATATGGACTACACTGAAAAAAAATGATACACGGTAACAAATTTTTGGTGATTTTTTATTTAACTTTTTGTCGCTAAAAATTGATTTGCAAAAAACGCTATTTAAATTTATTTTTATTTTTTTATATGTTTTAGAGGACATCAAATGCCAACTTTTCAGAAATTTCCAGGTTGTGCAAAAAATCTTTGACCGAGTTATGATTTTTTTAATCAATACTGATTTTTTTTAAATCGAAATATTGGTCGTAAAAATTATTCAACTTTATTTTTCGATGTAAAATCAAATTTGCAATCAAAAAGTACTTTAGTGAAATTTTGATAAAGTGCACCGTTTTCAAGTTAAATCCATTTTTAGGTGATTTTTTTGAAAATAGTCGCAGTTTATATATTTTTTTAAATTAGTGCACATGTTTGCCCACTTCTGAAAAAATATTTTTGAAAAGCTGAGAAAATTCTCTATATTTTGCTTTTTTGAACTTTGTTACTACGACCCTTAGTTGCTGAGATATTGCCATGCAAGTGTTTAAAAGCAGGAAAATTGACGTTTTCTAAGTCTCACCCAAACAACTCACCATTTTCTAATGTCGATATCTCAGCAACTAATGGTCCGATTTACAATGTTAAAATATGAAACATTCGTGAAATTTTCCGATCTTTTCGAAAAAAATATTTTATTTTTTTTTAAACCAAGACAAACATTTCAAAAGGGCGTAATATTGAATTTTTGGCCCTTTTGAATTGTTAGTCTTGATTTGGTTTTTGCATTCTACCAACAAATATTTAAAAAAAAATTAAACGAAGACAAACATTTCAAAAGGGCGTAATATTGAATTTTTGGCCCTTTTGAAATGTTAGTCCTGATTAAATTTTTTTGAAAATATTGTTTTCGAAAAGATCGGAAAATTTCACGAATGTTTCATATTTTAACATTGTTAATCGGACCATTAGTTGCTGAGATATCGACATTAGAAAATACTGGGTTGTTTGGGTGAGACCTGGGTGATGAATAGAGAGAATGCGTAACGTGATTTTCGAATGATCCCACTTTGTTTACATCTACAAAGTAGGAGGCTGTTCAAGCACAAGCATGACTTTTTTCTTACTGGTAAATGAGCTGTTTTATAAACAGTGATATGTGTTTTATTTTGTCTAGTTTTTAATTTTTTGATGTTAAATTGTGTGTGTTTTCCAATTTCGATCGGTTAGAATATTTTTTTTTACGGGTGACGATGAACTGCGGCGAGAGTGTCATTCTGCGATGTCGCAGATAAATTTCCTGGCTGATTTTGGAATCCTGCAGCTCTTCCTGGTCCAGCGAAAAAACATCGCTAATTCTAGCGAAGCTGATCCAACAAACAGAGAAGATTTTCACTAAACCAGTAGGTTTTCAAACGGAATCAAACAATTAAGACAGCTTCTGGATGGATACAACCGCATCGACTCCATAAACAACTTCCATTCATAATTATAAAAAAATGACGATCTCGCCTTCAACTTTCTTAAGATTTCTTCAACTTCAGGTCCTCAAAAGCCACAAATTTGTCATTCTTGCCATAAAAAAACAATTTCTATTAATCGCTAACAATACTCACTTCTTCTGGCGAACTGTAAATTTTTTCCACTTTGACAGTGCCAAATTGAGGCCGTTTTGCGAACCACTATTCAGCACCCAGGGTGAGACTTAGAAAACATCAATTTTCCTGTTTTTAAACACTTCCATGGCAATATCTCAGCAACTAAGGGTCGTATCAACAAAGTTCGAAAAAGCAAAATATAGAGAATTTTCTCAGCTTTTCAAAAATATTTTTTCAAAAGTGGGCAAACATGTGCACTAATTTAAAAAAATATATAAACTGCGACTATTTTCAAAAAAAATCGCCTCAAAATGGATTTAACTTGAAAACGGTGCACTTTATCAAAATTTCACTAAAGTACTTTTTGATTGCAAATTTTATTTTACATCGAAAAATGAAGTTGAAAAATTTTTACGACCTACATTTCGATTTTTTGAAAAAGTCAGTATTGATTAAAAAATTCATAACTCGGTCAAAGATTTTTTGCACAACCTGGAAATTTCTGAAAAGTTGGCATTTGATGTCCCCTAAAACATATAAAAAAAAAAATTAAAAATAGCGTTTTTTTGCAAATCAAGTTTTAGTGACAAAAAGTCAAATAAAAAATCACCAATTTTTTTTTTACCGTGTATCAATTTTTTCAGTGTAGTTCATATCCATACTTACAACTTTGCCGAAGACACCAAATCGATCAAAAAATTCTTTCAAAAGATACAGATTTTTGAATTTTCATACATCATTTTTGACAGCTGCCAAATTTGTATGGAAAATTATATGGAGAATCTAATGATGCAAAATGGCTTCTTTGGGCATATCGAAGGCACCAAAAAAGTTTCAGTCGGATAAAAAAATACAAAAAAAAATCGAATGACCGAAATCTGAGAGAACTGCTCATATATTTTTTTATCTAGGAGCCTTTTCACGGTGAGGAAGGCAAAACGCTAAAACTAACCTTTTTAACTTTGTATTTTATCTCCAGTTCACACCAAATCATAACTGTAAACGCAATGGTAAACAAACTTTAATGCTATTTTATACCGAGCCTTTGCGCGTCATATGGTCAATATGGTGGTGCCACTACTGTTTGCTATAATTGTAGTCATGCAAACAGCTACTGCAGTCAATTGCAATAGAAGAAAAGTGTTAGGCTTTTTGCCTTCCTCACCTTACTGAGGAAAGGCTATAAAATCACTCGAAAAATGAACTTCTTAATTCGACCTCGTAGACCCACCTTCACGTATACCTATCGACTCAGAATCATGTTCTGAGCAAATGTCTGTGTGGATGTGTGTAGGTGGGTGGACAAAAAAAATGTCACTCGATTATCTCCGGACTGGATGAACCGATTTGGACCGTATTAGTCTCATTCGATTCGTCTTGGGGTCCCATAGGTCTCTATTTAAAATCAGCAAGTTTAGTTAAGTACTTCAAAAGATATGCTAAAAAAACGATTTTGGCGTATGTCCGGAAGATTGTAAAAAGGGTGGTTTTTGCAAGAAACCCTATCATGTTATACATTTTCAGAAAGGTATAAAAAAGACCTTTCCAATGAGCCCAAAACATTGAAGATCTGACAACCCTATCAAAAGTTATTAGCACCTAAGTGTTATTTATACACTTTTTGGAGGCCGGATCTCAAATATTTTAGTAAAAATGATGACCGGGTCCATCATGCGGCCTGTCGTTAGTTAGATAATCGAAAGACCTTTTAAATGAGCCTAAAACATCGAAGATCTGACAACGCCATCAAAAGTTATCAGCACTTAAGTGTTATTTATACAATTTTTGGAGGCCGGATTTTAGATATTGTGATAAAAATATTGTCTGAATCTTCCATGCGAACTATCGTTGGATAGGTTTTTTATCAGACCTTGCCGATTAGCCAGAAATATTGAAGATCTGCGAATCCTATCAAAAGAAATGAGCAATAAAGTTGATTTGTTAAATATGTTAAGGGGGAATGTTGCTATTTTTACTGAATGTATTGACTTTATGTATGTGAGGAAGGCACCAACCACCTAAAGGTGGATAAAGTAACGTTTTTATACTTATATAGTGGCAAAATTTGTGGGCGCTTACTTGAACGTTGATATCTTCGTACGTGCCCATCAATGCCCGGTGAGGGAGGTGAGAACATTCATTTTTTGCAGCAAGACAAAATTCCACTGAAATACTAGGAATATTCTCTACTGAAGTTGCATTGATTAAAATAGAGTAATTTTCATGTTTTTGAAAAAATATAACAATCATATAAATATTTTTGTTATTCCATTTAAATTTCGCCTCCAGATCAAAAACCCCACCAACGCCACATACTTCACAAACCGCGCCCTGTGCCACATCAAGATGAAACGCTGGGACTCGTCCTGCACGGACTGTCGGCGCGCCCTCGACATGGACCCGAACCTGGTCAAGGGGCACTTCTTCCTGGGGCTCAGCCTGATGGAGCTGGACTCGTTCGACGAGGCGATCAAACACCTGATGCGGGCCCACGACCTGGCCAAGGAGCAGAAGCTCAACTTTGGCGACGACATCGCGTCCCAGCTGCGGTTGGCGCGGAAAAAACGCTGGAACATCCAGGAGGAGAAGCGCATCTGCCAGGAGATCGAACTGCAAAGCTATCTGAACCGGTTGGTTGAACTCAACGAATAGGTTTAGTCTTGAACTAAAATAATCTCGATTTTTTTTTTTCTCTCTCTCAGACTCATCAACGAAGACATGGAAAACAGAATAGCAAAGCTCAAGCTGGACGACACGCTGAACGAGGATGCCTTCAAAGATAAGTCGCAGGAAATTGAGAGTGAATGCGTAAGCAAAGCTGGTTTCTAGAATTATCTTGCTCTAATTTAATTCTACTTCTAGGAAAATCACACCATCGAACTGAACAACATATTCGCCAAGGTGGATGAGAAGCGAAGGGTAAGTTCAACATTTTTTTCTAAACCTAAAAATTACTGTTATTGTTCCAATAGTGCAAAAGAACGCCCCCTTAACCAAATTAAATAATAAAAGTTTAAAAATTTAGTTTACGAGCCATGGTTTCAAAAAAAGTGTTTTAAAATGCATTCTACACCTGTCCAGTTGTTTTGCAATCATTAGTTTCCAAAATATCTAAGTATTGACAAAAATTTAATTTTTTGCGAAAAAAAAAGTTTTGAATTTCATAAAAATTCAAAATATTTCTAATCCAGCCCAAACATGCTAAATATGATTATCAATGTAAGAAAATGCATTTTAGATTGTTTTCAGTTGACTTAAGGGGTTACATATATGTAGAAAATTTCAAAATTTCATATTACAGCAAAATTGTTAATTGCACTAAAAAGATGATTTCTAATCACTCCTGAAAGTTTCATGAAGATATTTCATGGTTCAAGTGAGTAACAGAGGATTAAAGTTTGACATTTTGCCATGCGCAAAGCGAACTGTCAAACTTTGTGAGCGTTTTTCTCTAAACACAGAGTTGATTTACGGGTGCCACGATATCTCGAGATGGGATGGACCAAATTGGATAAAATTTGGGATGAAGACTCTCAAGACATATCCCGTGTGCATGACGAAGCCCGATTTTGAAATTTAATTTAAAAAAAAATACAAAAATCAAAAACTGACGATTTTTAATATGAAAAACTAAAAAAAATATAACTTTTTTTTAAATAGTTTTTTTTGAAAATCAGCCTTCGTCATGCACACGGAACCGTTTTAGCGAGTCTTCACCAAAATTTTGAGCCGAGCAGTGTTGAGATATCATGGAACCCGTTTTTTGAAACTGCTTACTTCAAATAGCTATATCTCGGCAAAGATACAACCAAATGTCTTCAAATTTGTTTTGTTAAAAGTTGAAAATGTGTATTTTAATGCCCTGAAAACAGATTTACAAAAAAAAAGTAAGTGTGTGCGCATACCAACCTCTGACATTTTTGCCGATTTACATGTATGTAACCCCTTAACTTTTATTTCCATTGAGTTTTGAAATTTTTTGAAAAAAAATGTTGCCCCCTGATTTTTCGGACAATGAAAAAAAAACTATTTTTGAATTAAGAGTACGCCATAAAATCGGGCGTCCAATTTTACATAAAAGTCCCTTTGACACTAAATTTCAATCTCATAATTGTAAATTCGCATTCGCATGGAGATGGGGATCTTAGCGGGTTGCAGACTGGATTTCGTCATGTATATGTGATGATTGTCTAGCCCAAGTAGCTTAGAAATTGATTAAAGAGAATTAAAACCAATTCTACCACAACAAAACAGGCAGCACCATGAAAGCCATCCACTGACCGTTTGATCAAATTTAATCGAATTTAAACAACAAGGATGCGCAAGTGTCGCGTGGAGTTAGTAGTTGTGAAAGGTTAAGGTCTGGGAGTCCCCCTAAGCAAGCGATACGACCATTGGCATAAGTGAGGTTAAAGGATTTTGTTTATTCTCAAGGCAGACTATCGGAAGCTGCTGTTGAGATAGTTATTTAGCTGATGTGATTTTTGAAAATTTTATCCTGTCGCGAATGTTTGTTGATGGTCCAATATTACACAGCCGGCTGTGGAAATTTCCATCTCATAATTGTAAATTATTGAAAAACATGTCTTTTATCGAATGTTCTAAAATCGAAGGGGTCGTACCGCCCCTCCGTGACGAGGTAACGAATAATTGAGCTCGGATTCGTGATCAGGGACAGAAATTACCCCTTAGGACAAAGTTGTAAGCAAATCGAAGAGGGTTCGGAGCACCTGCTGTGTGAGTTGGCGGAGAATTACCTCCATTAAAATTTAGAAATTGTCAAAAAAATCTAAAAAAAAAAAATTCATAAAACGTACAAAACAAAAATAAAAAAAAGTCAAAAAATGTTTTAAAAACTTCAAAATTCAAATATTCAAAACTCAACAGTGTTGTAAATGAGTGATAGAGAAAACTATCATTTCATGATTTCCGCACCGAGTTCTCTTCTTTTCCTTTGTGATTGTTAGCAAGAGCATTCTCATTATATCAATCTTTGTCTTTTCCTCGTTCACGCACACTCGCCGAAGATTTTTTTTTGTTTTATCAGAAAGCCGCGATGAAACAACGCGAGTGAGGGATGGCGAGCTGACCACTAATTAAGTCGAAATTCATAAAGTAATTTTATAATTCAGATAAAATCAAAATACAAAAATTTTAACTTTTTTATCTTACATTTTTGTTAATGTTCTCATTCTAAAAAAACAACTATTTTTTTATTTTGAATTGAAATTCAGTTCAGCGACGCAAATTAGTTGAACTCGACCTGTTGGTTGCCTAATATTCAAATAACTTGTATTTAATTACAAACTAAAATATTAAAGTAGAATACACACAATCAGATCCCTTTGAATCCATTTTTGGAGTCATAATTTAGGTCAAAGTCCAACATTTTGATGAAAGTAAGAATTCAATGATTCGATTATCCGAAGTGAAATTTGGGATATATATCCTACAAGTGTTATAATAAAATATTGTCGAGCGAAAAAAATACTCGAAATGATCGAACATAGAGATATTAGTACAGTCCAGACTCGATTATCTGAAGCCTCGATTATCCGTATGACCGAGCCACGTAGCCCAGTGGTAACGCTTCCGCCTCGTAAGCGGTAGATCGGGGTTCAAATCCCGGCTCGGACCAACACAACTGGTGATCTTTTCCCTTCTGGAATCGATTGCTTAGTAAAGGGAAGGTAGTGTATCGTCACAAACTGGACCTTATCACGACACCTTAGGAAGGCGACCTATGGAATGTTATCATTAACCTTAACATGTTAACATTAAGTTGAGAATGAAATTGCCACTGAATCCGCTTTGTAAATGCCGGCCCCGATACTCTTCAAGGGTGTTCCCCTCAGGAACTGGGAAAGATTTACTTACTTTAATCGATTATCCGAAGTTTCGATTATCCGAAGGTTTGTATAATGACGTTCTACGCATAATTGTCCCATGTTCAAAACAGTGCAACTGAAAAAACGCGATTGAAATGTTTCGACCGATTTCTGCTTTTTACGCATAATTGTCCCGGGGGTCAATATTTGCCTCATATGTCCCTAACTAAACGCCAAAGTTAGCAGTTTATCACTCTCATTTGCAATCCTATTGCTTTACAAAAAATAAACAAAACATAATACTTCGTAAAACTAATGATTCCGTGAAAGAAAATACTTGGTGGGACAATTGATTTTGTTATTAGTGAATTTCCAAACAAAGAACTAAGTTTGTTGTGTTTTTTCTAAAAGTATACATCAAAACAAAATTAGAAATCTAAAAAAGTCGAAATCGTAAAAAAAATACATGGGACAATTACACGTAAAACGGCAGTACGGATAATCGAATCACGAACAATTTTTTTTTTTTCGTTTGTTTTTTATTGTTTTTCACAACAAATTCGAGTTATGCGACCCTATTTTAGTCAAATTTGAATAGTTGTTTGCCTAGTAAAAAACAAAATGATTTTTTTCAAATTTTCCTCACCGCCATATTGGCCGCCATCTTGGATTTAAAAATTCTAAATCATTTTAGAGTAGTTTAGGGGTCATACCTAAGCTCGACTAAAGCTGATTATCCAAAGTGAAATTTTTCCGAGGCCTTCAAATAATCGAGTCTGGACTGTACATCGAAGATGTTTATTTAGAACCTTAACAAAAAAAAATCTATCAAAATACTTCAACTGTTTTCCCATTCCTCCCAGAAACGCGAAGTACCTGACTACCTGTGCGGCAAGATCAGCTTCGAGCTGCTGGTGGATCCGGTCATTACGCCGTCCGGCATGACGTACGAACGCAAGGACATCGAAGAGCACCTGCAGCGGGTCGGACACTTCGATCCGGTGACCCGTGTCAAGCTGACCCAGGACCAGCTCATCTCCAACTATTCCATGAAAGAGGTCGTCGATGCCTTCCTGTCCGAGAACGAGTGGGCCCTAGATTATTAAGGCGAGCAAGAGTGTGATGAAGCACGCGCGTGATTCCCCGACAAAGGACTCTTCAATTCGGTGGTGAGAAAACACAACACTTTTGAAAAGAACACACATATACATACAAACACAATACCTTAAATTAAGTTCCTTTTTCGGCTAACCTTGTTATTCCCAACAAAAAATTGTTACCTCTTAAAATGTTTGAACTCACACGTCTTGATTACTCGCTCACCATTTGTCCGTCGAGAAAATGATTCCTATATTGAATAATCTGTGTCATGTAGCAAAAAACTAAAGCAAAAAGAACCATATCTTCGACAAACAAAGATAAACAC